>NC_084967.1:14151205-14314127 GCF_949316205.1 Platichthys flesus
GAGCAAATGACTATGGATTAGTTGAATTTAGGAGCAATGGAGCAGGGAGACATTTGAATTATTTCTATTTGAATATATTTCCCTATGAGCTGTGCGGGCGTATAGAAACCACATCATTGTACATAACACACAGCGTTTCAGCCTCTCTCTGATGGATCTTCATTATTTCTATGTAAAGAAGTTTAGAACCAGAGGAAAGTGGACAACAGGAACTTTTCCAAAGCAGCCGTCGGCCGGTGGTCGTGCCTCAGCCGTCACAACAACAGCAATATTGAATCTGCTTTTATTTCCAATTAAAAATGTTCCAAATAGCATTGCGGTCTCATTGATTTGCCTGCAAATGGCTGCTTGGCTGAGAACGTTTGCAGCGAGGCTTCTAGAGGGATTTGGACGAGGCTCATCGCACACGGGTACAAACAAAGAGCGGCTGATAAGTAGAGAGCCTGTAAGAGATGAATGCTCTTGCATATGTGTGTGAGTGTGTGTGAGCATGTCAAAGCACAAGTGTCTACCGCTGTGTCTATAGCTGCTGCTCAGTGGACTTTGTGAGACTCTGATAGCGATGTCCATCTCCAGCCCATGTCTCTCCGTCCCTCAGTCCCTGATTCCTCCCGTGTGTTCCTGAGGTGCAGAGGTGGAGACGGGCGAAAGGCAGAAGGGCTCGTCTCTCCTCCGTTACTTGACAGCTGTCGGAGCTGGCAGGGGAAACTCTAAATGTAAAAGCTATTCTCGATATGTGCACCTCCTCTTTCCCATCTGGTCCCACCCACCAGCCTTATGGTTCTAAATCGAGTAATAAGAGAGAAAAAGGGCGTTTTATCGAGTCAATTTGTAGATATGAAATATAAATGTCATCAACCTCAATTGACTGTGACATTTTCCAAAGTTTTAACTATGGGACTGGATTGGGCGTTTGATAAAGGGCAAAACTTGAAGTGAACAGGAAGTTTGAGCCGTTGTTGCTTCACTGTGTGATCATCTCACACACAACCACAAACACAACCACGACAGGTGCTTTATTAATAACACAGTTTAAAATCCTGCCATAAAACACCCACTAGGAGACTCTGCATCCAGGAAAAGAACTGCCTGGCACCCCCTCTGTTAATCTATCATTTACGCGCCCCTCACCATTTCCCCTGCATACTTAAACTACACTATTAAATACACAAACACACACTTGGCTCCTGTGGTTGTGCGGGTTTTACAGCCAATTTGTGTCCACTTAGAACGAGGCCCATGCAGAGAATAGATGCTGCGGCAATTCTGGAGCTCCGCACGGGGCTGACGGGGGGGTTCAGAGGATCCACGATTAAATCACAATTCATAACTTTAAGTGACGTGTATTGACGACTACACATCTCTCCCGTATCAAGGGTTGTTGGTTTTGGATTTGGAGGCATCTGGTGGTGAGGTCACCTGGTGAGCATCTGCAGTGACCTTCAGCTAATGTTAAAAAACACATATTTGAAAGTCAAACAGTGTTGGATGTGTCCATTCTGGGCTTCGGTAGAAATATCTCTGTGGATTCCAACGGAGGAGACCATCTCCTGATGTAGAAATGAAGGTTTAATATTCCAGATATATGAATATTGCACTTTGGCGCTAATTACCTTATTTGGTAAATTGTCAAATCAAAACGTTTCCCCACAATTTGAGTTTACTTTACACTTTTGTATCATGTCCCGGCTGTAAACATGGAGGAGGTGGGGTTTATGACAGATTCCATGAAGAAGAACCTGATGTTGAAATAAAAGGTTTGATTCTAACGGTTATTTGTTCAGATATGACTATGAAACCACACACTGGACCTTTAAATCCTGGAGGACTGATCAGGACCCTATGAACCCAACACGTCCATTAACCCCCCGCCGGTTACACTTATCTGTCCAAAACAACATGCACACAATTTGACCTTCACAACAAACAGTGATTTTCTATTCGTCTGATCCCCCACCCCCCCCCCCCCCCGGGGTCACATGACCGCTGAACCACAACTAAGGAAATAAGTTATAGATTTGTCGGGAAAAAAATCTGTCATAAGCTCGACTAATGCACGAGACGCGGAGTCAATAATAGATTAAAAGAGAGAGAGAGAGAGAGAGAGAGAGAGAGAGGGGGGAACCCAAAAGGCAATCAGGAGTCCATATTAATTATGCTAATGATTTGGATTTGCTACTTCATTAAACACCATTTCCAGCTGGTTGATCACGAGGATAGTTCTGCAGAAAGCCTCCGTAGCAACGGAGTGGAAAAAGCAGATGAGACGCTGTGTGTGTGTGTGTGTTTGTGTGTCTGTGTGTGTGTGTGTGCATGTATGTGGGCACATGTGCTAATTATCTGCATGTGATGATTACTGTAGAGACAGTCAGCAATCAATTAGGGTTCTAATCCTGAATGGGTGTAAGGGGAGCCTCCTGTATGTGTTTCAATTGGGTTTTAATTCATCATTTTAGGCTGTAGATTATTGTGTTGTTTGTTTTTTTCAATAAACATCAACAGCTGCATAAGTTGTTTGTGGAGAAACGCCCCTCTCGGTTCCCCCCGCAGTTTCCACGGGAGAACAGCAGGGGGGAGCAGAGTTCAACTGGAGCTGTGAGCGAGTTCTCCCCCCCCTGTTTCCTGAAAGCTCTGCTGAAAACCAAAAGATAAGTTGAATTCTGTAAATTAAATAAACACACAAACAGGTTTGGGAACATTTGACCCCCCGCCGCTCAGTACGTGGAGACTGCGCCACACACACACACAGAATGTAAACACGATTGTAAACTAATGATCTAAGCAGGATCAGTGGCTTGGTGAAAGCCCAGGAAATACCCAGGGGGGGGTACAGCCTGTGGAAAAGCAATTCACAGACTTAATGAAAATGCATGGCACAGAGTCATTTCACATTTATCATCAGCCTGAATCACAGGCTTCCCTCTGCAGACATCAGGATTCTATTTGCTGGCTCAGTAAAGACAATGAAAATGATTTGCATTTTTTTTCTTATGTTAGAAGAATGTCACTGTGGACCTGTAGCAGACCTCAGCTGTTCCCTTTAAAAGCAATTCAAATGAGCAGGAGCCCGATCAGGTGCCGTTGATAGGAAGCAGGGAGACGAGGCCGTCGGAACATGGCCGACTCATTTTCATCTTGATGGTTGCCCTCGCTGCAATAATTGATTTGTCTTTGCACTCGGGCGTTGAGTAGACAAACATGGCGAGTGGCCCGGAGAAGCAACGTGTGCGTCTGATTGACAGAGCTCTGCAGCGGGGGACCTTCTCCTCGCCGGGCCTCCGTCGGCAGCTGCCCTCTGGATGAGCTCGTCTGACAGGCCCTGATGCAACTCTTCACCAGACTCCAGCTCAGTTGCAAGCCTCCATTGATTCTCCCACTCGATTCTCCCCCCATAGACTTTTGGCAGGTCCATCATCACGAGTCGTGTGCACGAGCCCAGCGTGTGTGTTTGTGAGCGGCCGCAGTGCTCCAGCCTCACGGAAGCTTATTTTGAATTTTCCAAAGAACACAGGAAGTGTTGGACTGAATTACAGGGAATTTGTGACGTAGAAGGATTTTCCATTTTGATCCAGAGCAGCAACATTGAAACTGCTGGAAAACATGGATGCTATACAAATATGTTTTAGGGTTAGGGTTTGAACCACAGGCTGTTTATAAAGATGGATGATATGACAGTTTCCCAAAAGTGAAGCCATAGGGTTAGTGCAGATCATAAACCAGCCTCCTCCTGGATTTTTGGAGGCTGATGCCTGAACCATCATTAGGGAGTTAAACTGTTCTGATTCAAATACATCAGCTAAGTTCTATCGATATAAAGAGTAACAAATGTCATTATCGAATCCTTATAACAAAGAAATGTAATTGAGGCTTTACTACAATTAAAACATCCAGATTAATAGAACTTGAACCTTTTTAATGATATAGACACAAATGCACAGTTTAGCATCATTTAGTAAAATAGAGATCATCCATCTTTATTTTGAGTCTTTTGTTGAGTTTTGTGATTTGTTTAAACCTGGTTTCTGGATGGTTAATCTGTTTTTTACAAAGTATTAGTTCTCTTACCAGTAACACTGGATGTTCCTCCAGCTTCATGACAGGTTAGAAAACAGGATTTCTCACCCATCTCGTTTTTCCAGTGCATCCAGGGCAGAAATACCCAGCACACAACAGGTGTCAAACTCAAATGTTTGCACGTAGCTACTTAAAGTGTGATTTTAACGACTTCTTGATGTTCACCCTGGCTCCACCTCATGAGGAGATAAATGTGTGATCAGTGAACCAGCAGAACGAACTGATGAAACTGACTGTGACAATACTCTGAATGATTCCTGTAATTTCCTGTGGATGGTGTCGCGCTTCCTGTATTAGAACTGACTGTTCTATTAGAAAACTGAGCTGATTTGAAATGCAGACAAATCTAGTGGAAGTTGAAGTCGGTCTGTGATTCATAACAAAGCAGCCTGAGGCAGTGGATTAGTGTGACAACACAGATTAGAGAGTGTGCAGTGTGTGTTTTTGTTTTGTTTTTGGACGGAGCTGCTTAGGTTCACAAATACTGATTAGAACGCCCAGGGCACCGAAAGTAGAACTTGTCAAACAGCATGAAGCCTCTTGAAATGACGTCAGTTATTCATCTGGTGCGATGGTTCAGGGCAATAACACAACTTTGATAAGAGAGAAAACACTGCAAGTCATTAGGAGACACTTCAACAAATTAACGACATATTAACACAAAATAACTACTTACGATTTATCTCAGAACAACAAGTTAGTATCCCACCATAACAACATTGTATGTCAAAACAAAAACTTAGTACCTAATTATTACAACTTACTACATAAACAAATCATAATTTTGATTTAACATGCATCTATTTTCTTTCACTGGTGGATATTACGTTCCATTATAAGGTTTGACCTCTATCACCATGATATCTCTAGATGGTCGTGATATGTAGATGAGCATGGACACGTCTGTAGCACAGTCCCGATTGAAGAAACCTTTTCAAAAGAACAAAAGTTTTAGAGATATTTTTATTTCTATTTTTTTACAGACTTTTTGTCACAACAAAGTCAGCAAGAGCATCATTTTTTTATTTTTTAAACCTCAATTACATTGTAGTAATTCATTTGAAAGCAAAACAAGAAGGGACAGCGAGCGTTTTCTTAGCGTAAAAGCAAGAGGCCGTTTTGACATGCAGCGATACAGGCCCGGAGGGGGTTAACCAAATCCAAGGCCAGGGGGATACCAACAACCCCTATCATCCAGTTTCAACACAACCCCCGACACCCCCCCTGTTTATCCCTCAGTTCGGTTACAAAACACACAGAGAAGCGGTAACGAAAAAGTAGAATCTGAACTCTCACTCCAAGGGGCGAAAACTAATTAAACCCAATTCTTAAAAATTGCCCATCCTATTAAAGTGATGTTACGATTGCTTCAAAAAACGGATCCAGTAAGAGAATTGCAACATTCAAGTCTTTCTAGTTAGCCAGCAAGGTGATTGGTCAAATAATATTTGTGCACTACCAAAGATTTGTCAAAAGAAAAACACCATTTGATATGCAAGTGATCCTGGGCCAAGTGGAAAAAGAATAATCTGACCTCTGGACCTCTCTGACCCAAAGTTACTTCTACTAAAATGAAATCAACGTTGAGGAAGAGGCCGCACAATGAAAGGTTAATATAATTAACTT
The DNA here is from genome assembly GCF_949316205.1 of Platichthys flesus. Lineage (NCBI taxonomy): Eukaryota > Metazoa > Chordata > Actinopteri > Pleuronectiformes > Pleuronectidae > Platichthys > Platichthys flesus. The sequence continues at coordinate 14,156,906 of NC_084967.1, forward strand.
TAAAACCTTTCTTTTTCAACATAACTAGTATAGCACAGTGCAATTACTGTTCATGAGATTAAGTCCTGGCCCTTAAAATACTCAGAGTGGAGTTGTAGTAATGATATTAACACACGATTGATCTCCGTTACCAAAACAGTGGATTTAAGTGCTAAGCTTTGCGTTTGACGTTACATGTTCATATATCTAGTCAGCAGTGTTTTAGGATGTGGGTGTTAGGAGTGCTCCCCCCCCCCCCCCGTGATTGGTCCCCAAGGGAGACATTATTGTTCTTTTTGTTAAATGGCTACAAACAGGAGGCCAAAGGAAGAGAGAAATCCTATCCCAAAAAAACTCGGGGGGGGGGTTGAAAAGAGACATTTTTGTTTTTTAAAAAAAGGGTGGTGGGGGGGGGGGAGGAAAGTCACAGGACAGAGGAAATGACCCTGGAGCAAACAGACAAAAGCAGTGTGGAGACAGAGGTTGATGGAGGGTAAAAGTGATGCGTCCGTCTTCTATCTGGGGACCACTGCGTCCATCTGTCCATCCGTCCACCCACCTGTCCAGCCACCTCCCGCACTACCGGCTCTCACTTGAGCAGCGCCTTGATGGCGTCGCTCTCGGCAGCTTCAAAGGCACTCATGCCGTCCGGTCCTTTACAGTCTTTGTCAGCTCCCTGCGGTGGAGAGAGAGAGAGAGGACATGAATATTAAATATGCTCAGCAGGTGCACACACACAAGACGTTCCTCACATCTGGTCAGGGGTTAGAGTGAGAGGCAGACCTCTGTGTGAACCAGGTCTGTTTAACACCAGATACTCAGGAGCCACAACAATCCAGAACTAAAACTTCATCAGCTCCTCCTCCTTGTCTGTCCCATTCTGTCTCCTTTTTGTGTTTTTGTCTTTCCTTCATGCAAATTCGCACTGCAGGGGGGCCGACCATAGGGGAAGATGTATTTGCCATAAGGCACAATGAAAGATCAAATGAAACCACGTCTTTCTATTGTTACATAACCTCTGTTTTTGTCTCTGCCTCTAATTAACACCATTTCCCATAAGCCCTTGACAATCATCTAACCAGCTCTATGAAAGAGGCGAGTCCAGATACAAAAGGCATTCCAGCAGGGAATGGGAAACCAGTACAAACATGTTTAGACGGTAGTGAAGGAGTTAGAAGAATGGAATTAAGACTGGAGGGTTGGTTGTATTGGATGTGGAAGAAATGACAAGTATGGATGATTTGTCAGTCATGGGTGTTGTTGTGTTTGTTAAAGTTGTGTATACTTCTAATGCTCGTTAACGAATAAATCATTATTTCAGAAATACTAATAAAGAAAGTCGGGTTGAACACGTTATTTTGAACTTGGATTAGAATACAGGTTCCTGGTTTACTTGTGTTGGACCGCTTCGTGGTAAACCCCTTGCTTTTCTTAGTCTCCACAAATATTGTTCTTAAGGTCGCAAATCCTCCTTGTTGAACAGTTGAACCCTCGTGTGTGACAAAATCCGTTAAAGTGAAAGGTCTGTCACCTTTATTTCCCCGTCAGCTCAGTCACTAAGCACTGGCTTGTCAGCGTCTCTTTATCCGGAGAACACACACAACAACAACAACAACAACAAAAAGTAACAGAAGCAGGGACACAAATCCATTTGAGCTCCGAGGGATAACGGAGTGAATGTGAAAGGGAGGGGAGTGGGCGCAATCATTCGGATTACTGGGGACAAAAACAACTGTGTGAGAGAGAGAGAGAGAGAGAGAGAGAGAGAGAGAGAGAGAGAGAGAGAGAGAGAGAGAGAGAGAGAGAGAGAGAGAGAGAGAGAGAGAGAGAGAGAGAGAGAGAGAGAGAGAGAGAGAGAGAGAGAGAGAGAGAGAGAGAGAGAGAGAGAGAGAGAGAGAGAGAGAGAGAGAGAGAGAGAGAGAGAGAGAGATGAGATGGGCAACGTGTTGAATGCACATATAGAGACAACAGATTTAATGGGCAGCGGAGGAGTGGAGGGTTCTGTTGTGGAGAAGCGTCCCTTTGTTTGGCCTGCCAACTTTAGCCTCTTAGCAAAGGGCTTACACAGTCAAGACAGAGGGAGGGTATTGTTGCGTGGAGAAACAGGGATTCCAAAAAAAAAAAAAGAAATAACAGTGTGACCCAGTTCGAGGGCCTCAAAGTGTGAAGATGGTCGTCTGCCTGTACATTTCACTGGAAACAGGGGGCAACAGAGCAAAACCCCGAGCGAGAGAGATTTACCAGAGCTGAGCGGGTAACCTGACAGATCCAACATCTCCTATGGCTGAGAGGACGCAAGGCAAAGTGCAATTTGACAATTCATAACTCATAATTGGCTTCACATGTGGAAAGAAGCCTGCATCAGTCAACACTCGGGTCATATTAGAGGGTCAAGTCTCTTTGCCGTCATAGTTGCGTTCATATAACAATTAAAAAAGTGTATTTTATAGGATCATACGTGCATATATAAATAAATTATTTTTTTGCGGGCACAAAGTTGATGAGAAGATTAATGTCGCGCTAAATACCCCCCTGTCACCCACTAACTCACTATCCTCTTTAATTAGTTTGTGGGGGAGAAAAAGCTAAGTGGAAAAAAGTTTGAGTTTCCTCCACGAGAGATCTGTTAATCTTCCTGCTCATAATAAAAATGTCAAGTATTCAATGGAGTTGTAAGAAGTCTTAAACTGAGCTTTCATAAATCTCTCCGCATAGATTCAAATCCAGGAAACATGAGTAATTTCTGAAGGTTTCCTAATGATGTTTTGGGTTTCCAAAAAAAATAAAAAAAACTATCATCTAGCCATCATCTACACTGCTTATCTTTAAGGGGATGTGTGTGTGTGTGGGGGGGGGGGGAGGGGGGTGGAGCCAGATCATCCTCCCTTAAACGTGTCTATAAATACTCAGCGGGTTCCTTCAGAGAGCGATTTGTCTTTTTCCAGATACAGGACAGGTTCCTCTAGGAAAACCAGAATCCTTCTTCTGTGATAACATCATAATGTGTCTCTGATGGGAGCCATCTCTAAAAACTTTGCTGGGGGAAGTCATTAGTAACTGGTTCAAGACCAGACCTGGCATCCCACTCTGCAGGCCTCATTTAGAAGAGCAGAACACAGCTGTACACCTTGACCCTCTGACCTTTCCACCATCAGTTTCACGACTGCCTGGGAGCCAACAAGTCATCTATCTGACAAACTCAATTACACACCCTTGGTATACGACCATGTCTCTTAATGATCCTTCCATTTTGGTCGCCACACACTGATGTTGCCCTAAAAACTATCCAACACATTGATTCTCTCTATGGGAATTTATGGCGGAGTTACAATAATAGCTGTAAATCTTCCTCCTCCCTGTTACTGCCTCTCAGAACTCACCATGATATTCCCCAATGGCCGTGCTCAGCTCAGTGGCATCCTCCTGACACCACTTACTGTAATGAGCTCCCCCCCCCGAACATGAATAATGACCTCTTATGAACACCTCACTGTCCAAACATTACACAGTCACAGAGAAGCCACTTGCCAAGTAAGAGGCAGCCTAATGAGTAAGAATAGACTCCCAGGGTGACTGCAGCCAAACGAAGATGCATCATCATCTTGGATTATGGAGCCACACAAAGAAGCACCGGGTCAGTAATGTAATGCCACTGACCTGCCAAGTGTCCATTAAGTTTTCATTAAGCCACCGGTGAATGGCACTGAACGGTCTCCACACACACACACAAGGTTTGAAATATTGGGCCAAAGCTTTGCTCTGAGCCTTTTTGAAATGCAATGCTTCAATCAGACTATTGACCTGCGTGCAGAAGCCAAACCAGTGACCTGCGAAAGGGCAAATATTATAAAACCAAGCAGTTATACATCAGCAGCTCTGGTTGTTGATTGATTGAATGATTGACAGAATTTGTCAGCAACTATTTCAAGCAACTCATGCCGTTGGTTTGCAGGATTACCCAAAAGCTACAGAACCGATCTCCATGAAATCTTATGGAGGGATGGGGCACGACTCACTCAAGAACCCAATACATGTTTGAGGGGAATCTGAATAAAAGAACTAAGCCGACATTTTAATTTTTAACTTTCTTTCCTTGTAGCCATTACAAGATAGGGTGTTGGCCTTGGCCAAGGGCATGTGCTCTACAAGCGCTCTTCTGGTTTATATATATATAAATAGACTTTGTGTAAATCATAAATGTGCTTGTATAGGGCACACTATAGAGAATAACTATAGTTCTAGATTTAAGAGTATACCTTTGTTGTTAAACTTTCTAAAGAGTTGTTCAACCTGAATCTTTATTCATTGGGTAGCATTATCCAAACAATAGTTATATGATCATAGCTTATCATATTAGCTGTGTGATGTCATGATCTCTTCTTAACATCACTTTTGTGGACTCAAACATGATGGGGAAACATTTTCTGATTAATTTAAGTTGTAAATTGTATTTCTACACCTCTTATTTGCAATATGTGGAAAAAAGTCTTTTCTGACCATATTTTTGTTGATTTTGACCTTTGACTAAACCATTTATACACTGCTGAGTTGTTTTGTACACGTACAAAGAGACGAAGAATAAGATGATATCTATGAGAACTAATGGACCGTTTCACTGTATTTTTGAGGAGTACGATGAGAAGCGAAAGGTTAAATTCCTACATTGCACCAAGAACACACACACGGAACAATACAGAGACCTTACAGGGTCGGGTTGAAAAGAAAAGGCAACAAAAAGGAACTGCCTTGACAAAGCGATGCTGCATTTCTTCTCAATGAAGTGTGTACACAGTTCCTCATAGAGTAAGAGTGTGTATTCATGTGTGTATGCGTTTGTGCCCTTTCATTGTGGACTTCAAATTAACTGGCTGGCCTCCATAGGCTGGAGTCAGCACTCTTGGCCAGGATCTTGCGGCTGGGTCACCTATTGGGGTTAAGGGGCCTTAAATAATTTATTGACGAAAACAGCATAGCATGCAGTCGGGAGGCAGGGGGCAGCTCCCATGATGCAACGGGGAACCGAGCCATTTTTTTGCTGCCAACACAAGAATGTCGGACAGTACAATGGCAACAAATCGGTAATCTCAGTGGGCTCCTTTTATCCACTGGGTGCTGCCAGACAGAGTGGATATGCAGCGGCCCAGTCGATGGTGTGGCTCTGGGACAATCTATTCATCTAATGTCATGAGCTGTCAGGGGGATATGTATTGAGGTATTGTTCACCGGTGACTAATGACCTTTTGGCTGCATCTGGGTGTTAATCCTTGTTGGTACTTAGTGGAGATGAGTACAGAGCCATGAGAGGAGCAAACCTACGCCGTAGTTCGCATGTTCTCATCCCAACATAATCCCTGTTCAGATGAGCTATGGCTGCCTGCCCTGTGTTATATGATACCTATGTTTTTTTAAAAGGCCATTTCATTTCCAGTGCAGGGACTGTTCTTCCTATCTCAGGTTTAGATGAGCTTCTGGTTTTTGAGGAGATGTACTGTGACTGTACATGTGACTCGTGGCAGAAAAGAGGAAAATCAAAGAGTCAATACCTGAGTCTTATCAGTTTTATATTCATTTTACAATCTAGTGCAATATGTTGTTTTTTTTTAACACAATTGAGACATATACTTCAGGAAACTCAGAATATGTAAAGTCACAGTCAGTCATTGGGCTTTGAGAAGCATCATTACTACAACTGCTTGGCTCCATCTTAAATCCATGCTAATGAAAAAGGATTAATACTGAAAAGGTCAGTAGGCAGTGGGACATTGTAGAAGTTTTATACAAGTTATATAATGTACTGTTTTAATAGAGTTCATATAGAAACTGTAAGTTTAACACAGTACTATTACCAGATAGTTAAAATACTCTTACTGTGTGATGACCTGACTCAAAGTGAAAGCACTGGTTCTTTTATTCTGTAGCCCCTGCACATCTTGGACTGAAGTGGTCATGTTGAACTTGAAGCTTCGTGTCAACTGGTAACAGTTTGACTTTCTGCTGACTTGAATCTGACAACTCGCGGCCACAACGTGTGGATTTACTCACTGTGACAAACAGGTGACAAACTGGTGACTTCCTGCTGCAGTTTGAACAAACCAACAGCTCTCAGGTTCACTCACTGATGCTAACAGGCTAACCAGCTAGCTCATATGTTAGTAAACTTTAAATATTGATTAAGGAATCAGCATGACTATTAAAAGATTAACAAAAAAAGGAACCACAATACTTTTTGAATGTTTTCCTTTACTGAATCGTTTATTTCTCTCTCTGTGGGCATTCACTGCTTTCTTCAGTTCATCCCTGAGCCTACGGAGCTGATGAACAGCTGATGCAAGTAGCCAGCTGCCGTCCAGCTGCTGGTCAACTTCAAACTGCTGGCCAATCGATGCCACGGCCTTGTTTGTAGGCAGTGAGGATTACTGCAGCCGATGCAAACAGGAATAAGTAAGCAGTGGAGTACCACCTGAGTGCATCTCCATTATTTCCTTTTTACACACATCACTAATTCCTCTTTTTAAACCTTTCCTGTTAAGTGCATTTGAACTGATTGAAAAAGACTTCCTGAATAGTGCATTGCAGTTTTATAGTGTAAACAAAAAAGAAAAAGGACTTCCATTGTCAACTGTGTGCCTCTCCCCCTCTTCACGTTACTTCTCTTAACATGATGCTACTACGAAACAGCTCTACAGAGGACCCTTCATTCACTCTGCCCCAGTTGGCTGGGAACAGACAGCTGCTCACTTACCCCAAGCCCCACAATATATGTATATATATATATATACACACATCTCTCTCATATCTTCCCCATATGCATAACTCAGTTTGCAGCAGCATTTAAAGAATGCAGGCCAGCTACATTACATCATGCTGTGCTCTAGGTTGTAGACGTAACTCTGACCTTGTGCTATTATCAGGTTTCAAGCAAAAAATAACCTGTAGTATTCGTCTACAGTGTGAAACCTCGAAACAGATATTTGATTCTTTATGAAGCTATACCATATTACCATGACCATTCACAAAGAACTCCTGGCAAGGTCAGACTACGCAGCCTAATGTTTTGTGATCATGCAGTCGTGAGTTCATACTACAAAACCAACTGGACACACACACACACAACACAATCTTTCAGCAGGAGAAACTCTGTGGTCCGATCTAATTTACTGTTGTTGAAGCTGATTTGTTGATATGTAGCCTGAGGAGGCAAGGTGCTGTTGAGTCTCTTGAATCACGTGTTTAAAGAGTTCACACATATTGATAAGTGATGGCTGATTGAACAGTTTGGCTCATATAAGAGGCTTTTGTCTGCAATTTGATCTGCAGATGAAAACCAGCCTGCATTTCTAAATCTGAACATGCTGGACATAAGTATGCATGTTAAATAATATGCAAGAACATAAACATTTCTTTTCACTGCGAACGCACAACCATGCAAATAAGCTTGAGTTGAGCCACAGATCGGCTACCCAGTGCACACCTGTGTTGTTCTCTTGAAGCTTCTTGACTGATGACAGTTGAGTGTCAGACACAAATACCCCAACACAAAGGTGCTGAAAGACAAGCAGCTATTCGGGCCCTCTTCTGTGTGACATTGATCGTCCAGGGGGCCGTGAGTTCCACTGGCTTATCCGGGCTACAGGGAAACACAACTCCACCAGCCAAGATGAATAGATCTATCATTTATGTGCATGTGAATGGTGTGCTTGTAATACAGAGTCAAACATGCGAAAAGAGGCACAGAGTTTCCTAAAGATAACTTCTAACACGAAATACACAGACTTCCTGTTAGCTCTGCAGTGTGAGCTTGGTTAGATTGGACATCTATTATGGCGTGCTTGTATTCCAGCTGCAAAACAACAACCAATGGCAGCTGTGCCTGACACGGTGTTGTATCTCAGCTCACAGCAGCTACTGTGAGTGCACAGGCTCTCACGCATCTGTCTGACAGAGGCAGCATTTAAGATCGCTCTGCAGCAAAACAACGAGGGGAGGCTGAGAAGAAGGATGGAGCAAACATTTACATGGAGCCCCCGTGAATGAAAACTGCTTCAAAAACAGACACAAAACAACTGAACAGCAGCAAAACTGTTTGCCACTCAATGAAATTTCCAGCACAGCCTCCACGGGACTGTGTTAAATGGCCTTTTGTCCGGTGAGTTACCTCATCAGCACTCATGGAGCCTCTGACACTTCACCATGCACCGACGGGTGAAGGGCACCACGACACTTGTGTGTGCAGATGCATGTGTACATGAATGCATTCTCAAATCTGAATACCAACCTTTTCTAGCAGGACCTTGACACAGGAGATGTGACCCTCTAAACAGGCAGAGATCAGTGGAGTTAAGCTGTGTTTGTCAGGAGCCTGTGGAGGGAGCGGGGGGGAGGTGTGAGGGGAAAAAAGAGGGAAACATTTTATACAGCGAATTTATTATCAAAGTAAATAAATAAATTGCCTCCTGTGAGAGAATTTTCTCTTACTCTCTTATCGTGTCTAGACATCATAAAAGAGGTGCTCTGCACTTCAACACTATATCTTCCATGAATCAGAGCCGGTTATCTATAAATATACAAACATTTGTTGGCTAGACGAGGCAAAGAAGTGTTTGGTACAAATATCCATCCCTGAGTTGGTGAAGACCAGACCAGTGGATCTTATGATGACCTGGATGTGTTCAGCCAATCTAGAACCATTTAGAAACACCCTGAAAACTTCTGAGAGGCTAAATGTGAGCTCTGGTAAGCCTAGACAACTGTTGAATGAGAGAACACACAATGGATGGAATAGCATATGACAACTGGTTTTAACAGCCAGCTTGCTGCTCATATAACATCCAGCAGTTTGACTGTGGGCAGTGAAAGTCTCGACAGCAGGCAAATTAATGCAAAAAAGATTGTGATATGAGCTGGATGCTGTTGTGCTTACGTTGACATCTGCTCCCTTAGAAATGAGGAACTCCACAACATCTGTCTGACCGAAGTCAGCAGCATAGTGCAGAGGCTTCCTCCCACCCTCCAGGGTCCGGTTGGCATCTTCAGCCTGGAAAAGAGAGATAAACAACACATGACAGGTCTGGAAAAAGCTCAGTGGTGTAACACATCAACACTATGCATAACAATGTCCACTGAAGGGGAGGGGGGGGGGGTCCCTTTCACCTAGAACAGGAACAATCACTATTGATAAAAGCTCCCACTGAAATTTAGTGTCAAACAATTACATGCACACCACTCTCCCCTTCGCCTCGCTGTTGTGGCACCATTAGATGTCAGCCTGTCAACCTCGAAGCCTGGAGAAAGCACAGACACACTCGACAGCCCCCCTTTTTAATTCCCTTACCACAATAACCACACACACGGCAGAGTGTGTACTCGCCGGCACTCCACTGACAATACCTAATGGAAGACACATCACTCACAGCGGTGGGTGTAAACTCAAACTTTTCTCAAACTATACTGATTAAATAACCGTCTGCATGAAGACGGAGGAAAATAGGGAAGGGGGGGGGTATCTACTCTCTTTAACTGAGGTAAGAGAATATAGGAGTAGAATCCGCTGAAAGTCCCCAGGAGAAACTGATGCGATGCATTTATTAGTCCCAAACACATGCACAGACATGCAAAGGCACACTCATGCAGGTAGGGAAATTTAATCTCTGCTTTTGACCCATCTGGTGCAGGACACACAGAGCAGTGAGCAACCATGTGTGGCGCTCGGGGAGCAGATGTTGGGGGAGTAAGGTGCCTTGCTCAGGGGCACTAGACAGGGTAGGGAGACTCTTGGATTTTTGGACAGATTAATCCAGGTTCGTCTTTTTGTTGTCTCTCCGTGGAGTCAAACCAGAATGAGAGAACGGACAATGGCTGGAATAGAATATGACAACTGGTTTTACACCATCGAGTAATAAACAAATACATGTGGTTACCAGTGACGGAGATGGACAGACACACACACACTAACACAGGCTGCGGACATGTGAGATGTACTTCCCGCAGTTGATCACACAACAAATTGTTGACTTCATTTTTGCAGAGGAAATTGCAATAACAGTCTAAAATGCTTTTTTAAAGAGCTTCTTTGATGCATGGATCATCGTTTTATAATCGAATCTAAATGAGCCTAGAGATTCCCACCCCTCTAATATAATATTGATATGCTGTTAGACCGGATCTGGATTTCTAGTTATAATAATACAATGTTACTGCTTCAAATCAAAACTATTTCCCTGGTTAGGTGACATAAATGTGTCTACTTGATACTCTGGAGGTGGAAGTAACACTGAATTCCTCAGATGTTTTGACGTGTGATGGCAGGACAAGCACCTCGGATTTGGTTATAGCCCGTCCCAGCTGACATTTAAGAGATGTTTCATGTCTTTACACTGCAGGAGGACGTAAGAGAACCCAGAGTAAAACTTAACTGAGAGTAAAGCCAATTTAAATCCTTTGACCTGAAATGACCTTGTGCGTGTGAAGCTTCTTTAATTAGTATCAAGCTTTATGTCCAGATATAGGAATCGGAAATTCTGGGAATTTTCATGTAACAAGAGACAAATGCTTTGAATTAAATTGAAGTGTCAAATTGTCAAAAAAATGAAACTTCCCTTCTTACTCATCCTTTAAGTGTTTTTTTAAGGTAGTTGAATTAATGAGTTCACACTTTGACAGTTTACCTGTCCATCTTGTGTGCAGATGAAATCTTTATATATTCAATGACAAATATTCTTTATTATATCTTCTGTTCTCCCTTGTGTCTTATTTCTCTTTCCAATGGTCAAAGGGATGTGATGACCGTGCGCACACACAGAGCCTCCTCATGTCTGTGACCTCACCACCACTCTGATTGCCACTCGCTCACCTTTATCACTAAATCCACTGAAGGTCAAGTACAACACACTGAAGACAATTCATTATACACTAATTTCCACTGAATCCATTAGCTGTGATGGATATTGAACCTCAGCCCCCTTCTAATAGGGTTGAAATATTACCAGCAACGACTCCAATTCCAATGGCTGATAAAAATCGAAATAGTTTCATTTCGCAATAGAACAGGGATAACAAGCTGCAGTTGTTTATCCCCAGCCCTTTTCTCTAGATAATGAAATGGATATGAGTTGTTATAAAACCGTCAGAAATGAGAAAACCCTTCTTGTGATTGGGAACATTTCTCCGCGATCATGGAAGAATATCAAGTGCAACAATTCATCCACTGTAATCATGACTTGATGACTTGTGTGTCACAGTGGTTTGTAATTTAAATAAGCCTTTTTCGGGGTCTATTCACCTGTCTCTAACCTGGACATCCTGTAGTGTAGCTTATGAACAACAACCACACCCGAAAAGACTATTTAGCTTTCAACAAAATATGCATGTTTTATAATATGGGAACTAGGAAAACTATAAAAACTATACAAAATGAAATCTATGAGGGTTCTGTGGTAAAAATATAAGCTTTTGCGTCACACTGAGAATGTAGGTTAAAACCATAAAAGGTTATTAGACCGCTAGAATTATTAATACACTTTTAAACACATGCAAAGAGAAAGCTGGTTCTCACGAAACATTATCTCTGGGAAATGAGCAAACTTCCACTCATGTCTGAAGAAAGCCTCCGGTGGTTAACGTGTTAAGGGACATCAGACTGTTGATTGACGAGTATGAATAGGAAACTGACATTTTGATCTGCATGTGATACAAGTTATTAAGTTAATTTGGAAAGATAATTGGCTTCTTGACTGACCTGCAATATTACAAATACAGTAGAAATGACTCTTGCAGTATCTTACGGAGCATGACTGTGTGCAACTCCTACATGCACGTACACACATCGAGTATAATCCAATGTTCCACGTGTGTTTACAATAATTGAATGTAGGACTGTGGCCTCCTCCAGGAGCAGCAGGGAATCGAGCTTTACTGTTAAGAGAGACCCTTTAAACCTCTGTGGTGAAATCGGTGTGACCGACCACAAAGCTTCCCATCCACAGGTTATGATGCCAGCATGGAAGTAGCCGTGTCTCGACCCCCGCCCACCCAGCGTTACCTCCCCACTGACCGGGCCCGAGTCATCGGTTAGCTCGCTAGCAATTAGCAACACCCTTGTATCCGTGCGTTGGCAGAAACCCTCTCCCCCCTTTGCTAATAATAACAACATTGTCCAACAACACACGTATTGTTGGAAGACTATTGTCGCTAACACAACAATAGACCCAGCTGTTCCCTGTGTGCACCAGCTGATGCTATTGTTAGCTAGCTCACCAACAGGTTGCTAGCTGAGGGGTGTGATGATGCTAACTGAGCTTCATGGTCCCAACCTATACGTTCCTAAAAAGCACAACGCTAATGAGTGATCGTTATAAAAGGGCTTGGAGCTGAGCAGGTTAGCAGCTAACACTACCTGTTATCTGCAGAGGCAGCTAGCAGCTAGCACATGCTAACATGGCGTCCTGGCTTTCTGGTGAATTCAAAAATAAAAACATGCTGTTGCAAAGTGGATTCACAAACAGCCAAAACACCGCTAATTATTCATATGCCACACTAGCTAATTATCAAAACATCAAACCCAACTTCAGCCACCGTTAGCTAGCTAGCTAATAGCCTACCACCTGGCGTGAGTTACCTCAGCTTCAAGGGGTCGCACACAACTCGCCGGACAACCAGTGACATGTTATCCCGTCTTACCGTCTCCAGTTTGGCTTTGACCTCGTCCAGGTCCCCGGTCTTCAGTGCCCACATCAGCTCTTTGTCGCCCATCTTCCTGTGTCTTTGCTCCGGTGCTGCCTCTGCTTCTTCTTCCTCCCTGTTGTGCTGCTGCTTGCTGCTGCAGTTGTCAACTTAGATGCTAATGCTATAAAGTTAGCTAGCTGGAGCCGGAACTCTGGGGCTGTCCTCGGTCGTCGGGCCTGGATTAAATGAATGTAACGTTGTTTTTAATAGTTTAAAAATGTCTTCTAGCGAGAAGCTGGGATAAAAAATGGCTGTGGAGAAGTTGTGAGAGGTGAAGTAGCGGTGAGGGATCCGCCTTTTACAAGACGGGAGTGTTTCCGATGCCCAACCCGGAAATTAGCTGTGTGTTGCGTTTAGGTTCTATCGTTAAAAAGATAGGGGGTCCAGTTTTCATCTCTTCTTATTTCAAACAAACACAAACAACTTTTTAAACATTCCTATTATAGATAAACATGTAATTCTTTGTTTTTATTTCCTCAATAAAGTCAATGAGTGGACGATATTTTAAAGAAGCTTTGATGTTACCACTTACGTGTAAAAGCAGAAATTCCTATGCTTTCATGGTTAGTGAACGCATTGCTGTATCTAATAATGGAAACAACTGTAATACAACAAAATCTCATTATCAGGTCAGGTTCTGAACAACCAGTGACACTAATTACAAATGTTTTATTCCTCTTTTTGCTATTTCATGTTCTAGAGGAGTGAATGCAGAGAACAGAAAGACCGTTTAAACCAATAAATTCCTTTAGATAAAAAGGGAACATAGAGTAAATGTAGCTGCTGTGTTTCTGTAGGTGCAAACAAAAATAAACTGTTCACATTATCATAAACCTGACCCAATAATGACTTAACAAACCACATCCTGCTGTGTGAAACTTCAACATTCAAAGCCACAGTTTCATATGTCTTTAAATAGCTCTGACAGGGCGGTTTTGATATTGTGGTGCCACACTTCCTTTTTTATTTACATACAGTCTGCTGGCGTGAGGTAATTCTGCTGAATTATGTTCGCATCAGAAAACAAGGAAACTGTCTCTTCTTGCGTCAGCGGTCGAGGGACATTTTCATAATTTGGATTGACGAATGCATTTGTCACAAATAGACAAAAAAGTCCAAATACAAATACAGCAATCTCACAAAAACAGAAATACACACCAGTGACTCAAACATTATTGTTTTCCCCCATGTATATAATACATATACATGTAGCTGTGAAAACACTCCCGCCTTTGGAAAAGCAGAGGAGAGAACCAGAAGATAATCCATCACCAGAAGATCAGAGTTAACATAGCAAATATATGTGTAAGAATGAAGATGGATAAATATTTTATTGATCCAGAGGGAAATTTAAGGAAATGCTAATGTATCTATGTATATAAAAGACATTTGGGACCTTCCATCTCTCCACAACACAGACACTACATTAGATTACATGATGCATTTAATGAACTTATGATTCTATTAATATATAGTGTCTCTCTTTAAATCCTTGATTCCACACTTGGAGCGTATATTATTTTGAAAATGCTGTCTTGTATTTGATTTTATGTCGTGACTAATAATAAGTTAAATATGTGTATCGTTTGCCTTGTCAATATTTTTAACAAACAGCATAACATAACATGACATGTCAGATGAGACTTCAGAAGATATTCCTTTATAAGAGCCACTATGAGGTAATGTGTCATGTTACAGCAGCAAAGAGGACAATAATAAAAGAAACATCAGTAAAGGTAATAAATAAGTAATCATACAATATAATAATGAGGAAATATAAACATTTGAAATAGAATAAACACAATGTGAACGGAATAAACACATGTGTGAATGGCAGTATAAGAGGATTGCACATGTAACATTGAAATTGCAGAAAAGAAAAAGAGAACTGAACGGTTAATATATGTATTCAGGTGACCTGGGTGTGAACCTTGTAACGTTAATGAACAAGACGCTGTGTGTTCAGACTTTGCTCCCGAACTTGCACTTTGACCTCCCGGCTGCGATCAATGAGGAACCCATGTACATGCATATGTATAAGCCAGCAGAAGCAGAACCTTGGAGAACCAGTGGTCCTTATGACTGATGAGGTCTTAGCCGAGTGTGGCTCGTGCACCACCATTTCCGAGGCACTTGGGAAATCAAAGCGTTCAACGCAGCACCCATTGGAGGCAATCTGCACTTCCAGGGCCACCTCTATTGTCATCGGCCATTTGAAGCACTCCTCAATCAGCCCCTGACGAATAGCGGATCGGCCGCAGGAAGACAACGTGGCAGGAAGGGGGGGGGGGGGGGGAACAATCATGACTTTACCTTGATCTGTGGAGAGTCAAGGGCAGAACAAACAAATTCAATGCCACAGAGCGGCCTTCTTTCCACCATGGAGGCACCAGTGGAGTCTCCCGAGCCCGATCCCTCCCCGCTATCCTCACCCTCCCGTGAAGCCAACTCTCTCCGTCCTCTCCTGAAATATAGGTGATGACAAAAGTGTTGTGGCGCTTTCATGACATGAAATCAGCCGTCCCCTGGAAACAACCAATCCGTCCCGAGGATGAAGAGGACAATAAAATACACCGTTTCGAGGAAAGTCAATATGGCAGTGTGATGAAATATAAAAATGCCACTAATGAGATTCAACCGCTCTCCCATCCTCCTCCTTATTCAGCTCCCATTTACTACACCCCCCCCCCCCCCCCCCCCCGACACCCTCCATGTTACACAGTGAGCCGCTGAAGCACAGGTATTAAAACTCCTTTATGTGAGAGTATAAAACTGTCCTGCAAGTGTATACTGGAGATTTTTTTTACAGCCTAATGGTCAGGACACAGTCGATTACCGGCCAGGTTTCTCCTGCTTGTTATGCTAATGTGACATACTGTGTGATGGAGACGACTCCCCGAATGGGTAATTACAACTCCATATGTGGCTTGAATCAATCGCAGCCCAACTATTCATGCCCGTGATAACGATGTCCACATACCGACAGACTCCGGGCTTCTCGGTTTGAGGGATTTCATTAGGTTTTGAGAAAACTTAATGAATTACTTCAGGTATTTACTCACCTTTCAAAAGGCTGAAAGGTCATTTGATGATATTTACCTCGGTTGAGGAGTTTTTTTTTTAGCCCTGATGCAAAAACCACTGAATTGATCTCAACAAAAGTCAGTGGGGTGGAGATCACTTTTCCAGATGGGATATTTCTATCAACATTTTGTCTAATTTCTCAGGGAATAGCTAAAAAAATCTGCCATATTTACAGGATTTTGGTGAAACTTGAATTCAATGGAACCATTGGGCCTTGGGGGGAGATATACACTGGATTGTAGTGGACTGCCTGATACTGGTGGATTAAAATGCACTTTTCAGCCCAAACCCATCAGTCTTGTATCTGATAATGTGGCCAAAATAAGCACCTGTTATGACTGAGAACCATTTTTTCTTTTTTTTCCCACACGCAGACGCCCGGAGTGAAAGTTTTTTCCGCTTGACAGAAAGGTTAGAGTAATTCTATCCACGGGCATGACAGCGTGGCACCTCCATTTCTCAGTCTATTAGCGGCGCTCAGGCAGCAGAACCACATTATGCTTCTGTGTCCATTAAAAAGTCCAGAAGGGGCTCAACTAAAACAGACTCTCCCCTCCCTGTGCTGCTCTCACACTCCTGAGCTGACAGCACACTCACACTCTCCCATTACTCACTGAACACTCGGCCCTCACCATTGATTTTATGTAAAAAAAAATAAAGGAGCTGATATAATTAACTTCTGTAAAAGAGTCAATTTCATATTTTCTCTGAGGATTGACACCGTCCATTCTCTTCAATGAGACGTGATAATTGATGCTTCAAAGCTGAAATGGAACATTTTGGACCTGTGAGGTGGTAATGGTGCCTGAATGAGAACCAGGCCCGTTATTGGATAGTTATCCCAGCAGAGAATAATCTGAAGTGCAATTTAAAAAAAGAAGGGATACCTTATTAAAAAAAAAGTTTGATTCCTCGAGGGTTCATCGGGAAATATCTGACATCTCACACGCTAAAAACATAATGAGCTCATGAAATGTGATGAGTTTAATAAAGTCGGCAGAACGTGGGTTCACTGGAGCAGCTGCACTAATAAAACACTGCTCAGAGGAAAAGGTGGGATTACATATTACACAATTTCTGCTCCTGGAGTGGAAGGTTGAAGAATTTGGACATTTAGAGACATAAATTGATTGTTCATCTGTGGGTTTCTGGATGAACACAACAACACGATGCTCCTGCTACAGATTCCCTGCTAGTTTCTCTGTGTGAAATATGAAAAACAATAACTTGATAATATAAGTTATAAGTTACTTGAAAGAAAATAAATCCTGAAGAAGAAACCCAACCACAAAAAAGTCTCCCTGGAACAATACAAAAAAGGTAACGCAACCAAATGACATGAATCTATGTGTGCACATGAAACACACACAAAAAAAAAAAAAATAGCTTGAGGATAATTAATAACTATATGATAATTTTTCACATTACACTAAATCTTTTGACCCAAAGTCTTGTTGCTTAGATCTGCGATGCCTCAAAGCTTCAATGCAGAACAACACGGTGTGTGTGTGTGTGTGTGTGTGTGTGTGGGGGGGGGGGGGTTGAAAGCAATTTCCAGAACTCCCTCCTATAGCCAGCCGTGATTGAGTCAGACCTACAGCTGGCCTGTTGTACCCAGATATTACACATGGAGCCAATATGGCTTCTAAACTGGGAAGGCTTTATGATGGAGGAGCGGGAGCATCATCTGCTTTCTCAACTGCACAATTTCAAAAGTTTCTATAAAGGGGGGGGGGGGAGCATAAACCTCTTTCTGATGAATTTACAGAGCAGGGATTAAAAAAGAAAAGTAATATAAACTGGGAAGTGCAGGAGAGGGCGTTGTGTTTCCAGGGCAGAAGAAAAACATTTCTACTAAATAATTTCCCGTCCAATAGACCCAAAGGCTACAGAGCAGAATCTCAAGAGGAATCTCAACGCCTGCAATGCAGAGATAAAGCAGAGTTACTACATGAGGACAGTAAACTGTGGATATAGCTGCAGACATACTGTAACTAACAGGTTGTTGGACAGATTGCCTGTGGAAACACAAACACCTGCACACACACACACTCTCACACACACACCCACACACACACACTGGTGTCTCTGATTTCCTGGATCTTTTGAAATCAAACACACAAGCTGCGAGCGGATGTACTCAAAAGAAAACCAGAGGCTTTTAACAACCTGGGTGATATTTTCAATAAATGCACAACCTCTAATTCTCGACATATCCGGAGACGTGTGCTGATCCCTCAGAGTTCGACTCTTCTTTGTGTACGGGGAGCAGAACGTGGGCAGACGCGCTGCCTCCCTCTAGAGGTCAGGCCATAGATACTGCCCTCCGTAATGGCTGTCTGGGCATAAGGGAATAAGCCGGCCACAGGACAGGACCTCTCTTCTCAGCAGACGCCCGCTGACATGACCCACATTCATACCGAGCGTGGGTTTCCAGTCCAGGAGACATATCCTCCGCCTCTCGGAGAGAAAGCGCACGGATCCCTAAAAGCAATCCACTCCGGACTCCGTGATGAAGTTGCAAGGTTATCACCGTAATTCTCAGTTGCTTACAGCCCCTAATAAATCGTGCAGGGACACCAGTGGCTGTCCGCCGTTCAGCCGTATCACCCTCCATCATCTGGCCCCTCACTCCCATCAGGCAGCGCTCCCTCCCGGCATCCATCACTAAGAGGTGTTGTCTACTGCCGGCTGCCCCGATCACCCCTGACTAGCCTCGACTCGGGGCCTGTGCTTTCTGTAGTCGATGTGAGCGCTGATAGGATGTGACAACTTTATTAGGCACAAATCAGGCGGCGGCGGATTCATTCTCTGCAGGACGTGTGAGGGATGTGTGCCCCGGGCGGTGCTTTTCATCACGGGTGGGATTCTCCATCTCTCTCTATTTTTTATTCAAAGCCTTTCCCCCGGGGCGCTGACAGTCCCTCTCTCTCTTGAACGTCCACCACTGCAGCCTTCAGGGGGGACGTAGCTCGGACTGTTCCAATCCTGTCATTGGTCGATTGCCGTCCAAACCCATCACAGGAATGACCAGACGTGACACATCTAACCATCGTTAGCTCCCAGTCCCAACCAGTCACATGACACAGCTCATCAATCTGCCGACAACCGCTCGGGCTCGTCGTAAAACACGCTTTGCTCCGAAATAAATTCCTGCGACTGTCACGGATCAGAAGGAATAAATCTGAAGGCAGTGAAAACAGAATTGGCTTTAATGGTAATAAACGAGGACAAGGATTGAATAATGATTTTCCATATCTCCGGTAAATTCCATTGTACGTCAGGTGGGATGAGTTATTTCGACGCAAACGAAGGAAGGATAAATCCCCCCCCCCCCCCCCTCGTCAGCGTGTCACAGCACCGGGTCAATCGGAGGGAATCCTGGGGAGGCTCAACAGTCATGCTCCCAAAACTCTGCATAGTACACGTTGTCTATTTTAAGATCTTGATGGACGGACGTTAGCTCGTTGATTTCAGCTAAGGAAGGAGGAAGAGAAAAAAGCCCCACAACAATAAGGCTTTTCCAGGAAGTAAATTCAGTGCCAATAAACACAGAGTCTCCAGTGAATCTCGGAGCAGAGATTTACCACAGCAGACCTCCAGGAATGTTTCCTCTACATCCTTTGCACCTCCTGATTAAAGCGAGGGATCAATGCACTGTGATGGAGACCACCATCACCACCACCACCACCAGTGACACTGTTTAATACTGCATTGTCGTTCTAATGTGTGCTTGGTTATATAAACATGTTTATGTGTATTTTATTTTACTTTATATAGATTTTTTTTGTTTTAAAAAATGCAATTACATCAGTATGTAAAATTAAATAAAATACACATACATTTCAGGCGGTGCTTTTTGCTTTTTGCATAGCAGAACAATTTTATTATTGTTTTTCATCAGCCAGTTTACAATTCAGTTTATTAGCCGGGACAGTTTGACCCTATTTAAACATGGGGTGGGGAGGGAGGGGGGACGTGTCCCTTGTCTCACCTTGACGTTTTGATGTTTGAATGACAATGAAGTTTATTTTGCTCATATTGACTTCATAATTACAGAGGCAACGAAAAACAACAAAGTGAAATCAGTTCATTTGTTTTTCTCCATTCAAACAGGAAGTATAATTTACCTGCCCAACCAACATGAGACGCACGCCCGCCTATAAACCAATCAATGGCAAGTATAGGTAGACACAGCCCACGTAGGGGATGACGACAGGAAGTGGGTTGTCATGTAGTGTGCTGCCTAAAGTGAAATGATAGGTTACAGTTGGATTGACAGCTGGTACCATCCAAAGGCTCCACCCCCTGCCTCTCCCCCTAATATGGTCACTTCTGGTTTCCGAAAAAAACCAAGAAGATAAAAAGACAAACCCGAGGCTTCAAAAAACGAAACCAAACTTCCATTTTAATGTGAACGAGTGAACATCAAACCCCCGTTTTCTCTCCCCAGCTCCTCATCAGTGACGTGTCCCCGTCTTCTCGGGGGAACGACCTCGAAACGATGAAAACACAGAGCGTCGGAGGTTTGAAAGGGTGCAATTACATTTCTCTGTTTCCTTCTCCCGCTGTTATTTTTCAAAGTGGCTTCTCCAGTTTGACGTTATCAGACAGTCTGGGTTTTTTGAAAGAGTAATTTACGATCAAAAAATATTAGTTATAGTCAGGAGTATTTTTGATCATTTCCTCCCATCTGGTGTTGATATCAGAAATGCTGAGGGGGAGCCGATTGTCTCTTGACCTCCGTGTCATCATTCGGCCCCCCCCGTTTGCCATTTCTTTCCAAGGTGACCCTTGTTGAGTTCTGCTGATTCGGCTGTGATTCTCAGGTGATGAAAGCCCCCCCCCCCCCCGCCTCTAGAGATAAGGGCATTGATTGGTAGATAAGGAGCCTTGCCTTTCGGGGACCATGAATAAAAAAAAAAAAAAACACGCTGGAGAGATAAGTGAACACAACCAGATTACACAGGTGTTCATTAGTGAACTGCGAGTGTGGCGCTCTCTGAGGATGTTTGGCTCGTGTGCTGCAAGATCTTAACAGCTCTGCGTTGTGTTTGTTGTAGGGGTTGGGGGGGGGATGGGTTGTAGATGTCTATCTGAGTGTGTGCGAATCATTGTTGTGCAGAGTGTGCACGTAGCAGAGGTGCAGCAGACTGAAGAGCTGCATGCATGTTTAACCCCCTGCAGCGGGCGAGCGGTGGGAAACCCGGTGCAGGCAGAGCTGCTGCTTCGTGGACGAGCCCCCCCCCCCCCCCCCCGGGTGAAATTAACTGGAAGTGGGTTCATCAGCGCTCAGAGCGACACTCGGGGAGAACATGTATGTGCTAGAGGCAAAACAGGTCAGAGCAGACAGAGAGCAGCTACCTGAGAGCTACTGCAAGCTGGGATCATAGAGACTGGACTGGGTGTGAAAGGTTTTATTGTCTGAACCAAACCTCTGGAGATTGTTTATTATCATATTCTTTTCAATAAACAAAAAGAATTTGATCGGAAATGCTTCACTAATTAATACATTGATTAATGATTAAGAAATACTTCTGTTAAAAGTTATGTGTCTCCTAACAAAAGAAGCCCTTCAGGACTATAACATGTGGTTATAAACAAAGTGCATATGTATTTTAATTTATGTATATGTATTTGTCCTTTCATCACCTGAGCCTCACCGAACGGTTCCAGTCCCAAAAAAACTCATCACCTCGTCCCAGCGTCCCTCTCGTTCCCTCCTAATCTCCCACTCTTCAAATCTGCGGCTAAAGCAATCTGGTAAACTGATTCCCCGGAACAAGAGCGGGGAGATTGCAGCCCATCCGCGGGGGGGGGGGGGGGGGGGGGTGGGCGGGCTGCAATCACGATTTCCTACCGTCCACGTCGTTCATCGTGCCGAAACGATAAACTCACCCAACGTATTGCGTGCATTAGCATGATAACACTCCCGGAGCTGCTCCTGAATGCATTTTAACGAACAGGTGAAGCGGCTCCAGGCCTCCATACGCGGGCCTCGCTCTGGTTCCAGGGCCCGCCTGTGTGCCTCATTTGCATAATTGTAATTACCTGTGTGGGCCGCGGACCGGCTGCTGCCCCAGGTAACGATCAGCTGAGCCCGTTGTCCTCCCATCTCCCTTGTTCCCGCGGTGAATCACCAGAATTGGCCCGGTTCTAAACACCTCGTGCAATCTGGGCGGGCTCCACCTTCACAGGGCCCACTTTTCCTGTAATGACCCATTTAGCCGGATGCTGCCGGAGCGGTTTTTTTGAGGAAGGGGAAAAAAAAATGAAGGAGAGGGGAAAATCTGAAACGTTTTTTTTATTCCTGCTGACCAGACACTTCTTTCCCCTGACTTGATGCATTACTCCTGGTTTCCCTCCAGTCTGCCCCGCTGTCTGCTCCCAATGAACATCCCTATTAGTGGCATGCACCGAGCCGATCCCATGCCAGGGCTCGTCCGCTTCCAGCCGCTGTGGCTAATGAGCAAAAAGATATTTTCCCTCCAAAAAAAAGACAAATAATAGTCGTAAAGAATGGCCTTTCTGGAATTATTGTTTTTGTGTCACCAGAACATTAAAGGAGGCCGTCGCCACCAAGGCCGTCGCTGAACTTTCCAAACTCAAACTCCACAGCACGGACTTAACAAGCTTTTCAATTTCCTTTCTCCTGATTAAGAGGCTTATGAAAGAGAATGATTAGGATTTATTTTGTTTAAATATCACTCACTGTGGCTGGAAATAACCACGTTTAGCATAAAACTTCAAAAAAAACAACGTCCTGCTTCTCATTTGATCCAACTTTCACGGAATGAGGAGAGAAACGAGTTGGAGGCAGATTCATCACGGCTCAAAGTGGAAATCAGATGAGAGCGGCGTTTACCTCGAGAATGCAAATCGGGAACTTTTTGTCGTGAATAAATCGGCGGGAGCGGCGCGGAGCGAGAGTGCTCATCACTCAGCGCAGCTCGGAAAATGGAGATAAACACCGTCATTTCTTTTTTACCCTCCTCCTGGATTTGCCCACCCACACTTAAGAAATAAGACCTGATTCTCCGCAGTGATAGAAAGAGAGAGAGAGAGAGAGAGAGAGAGAGAGAGAGAGAGAGAGAGAGAGAGAGAGAGAGAGAGAGAGAGAGAGAGAGAGAGAGAGAGAGAGAGAGAGAGAGATCTCAAATATCAACAGTGCTCCGTGTCACAGATACCTGGAGACGGGCGAGGATGAGAGGATGAGAGGATGAGAGGAAGAGACAGAGACTAATGGACGGGTAAACATGCAGGTGCATATTTCTCATGAGGCTCGGGGGAGGCCTTATCTGGAGAAGTGCTCCGCCATCAGAACACCTGAACTCCTGAAGATTCTACAGAGCAGACTTCAATCCTCACTTCGATTTATTCGTCTCGAGCTCACTGTCGCTCGACTCTGAGGTTTCTGGACGGTTCGATGCCTTTTGCAGCAAGTGAAAACCACCAGAGCTTAACAATGGCCGCCCACTCTTTAAACGGCTCCGGTTCACTCTGCATTGACGTTTTAGAAAAAACTTTATTTCGCAGTTTTTAAGCCTGAGGAGCAAATAAAATAATGGAAAATGGAAAATAATCAACTGTGTCATAGTTATTTTAATTGAAGGAACTACAAGTTACTTCACCAGAGGATTGTGGGTAGTGTAGTATTTCTTGACATCTCGAAATCTTTGAAATTAAGATAAATCATATCAACTTGAGACTAGCTTGTGGTAAATCTACCTTGGATGTTTAAAACGTTATGGCAGATAATCTGAGTGGGACTTTTACTCATGATATAATACTTTTAAGCACTTTTAGACGTACAAGCTTTATTCATATATCATCTTTCAAAACAGTTGTAACAAAGTACCTCAAAAAGAGGATAAATAAGACTACTAGCTAAAAGTACATACAGTACATACGCTGCTTCTCTGTGGGGAAAGAGCACTCAACTCCCAAGCAATCAATATTGGATGCACCTAAAGGGACTAACCAAGCAAACGGCTGTGGGCTAGACCCAGTCCCTTCCCACCCGTGTTCTATATATAAAACTGGTCTGGCATATAATGAAAAACATTACCTGCCACCAGGGCACATAACTCCACCGGCAGCAGATGGAGGAGTTATGGAGTGTGGGGCCAAAGAATGATCCAATTACACAAATAGTATTTTTACTCGGTGGCATCATCTATCACGGCGCCGTGCAGAGATAAATCATCACAGCGCTTTGCTTTGAGATAAAAATCCCCAGGAATCACTTGATAATGGGAGATAAAGACTCCACCGTGAAATCCCTGCACCTGGCCTCGTGTCGTGGATCTGGAGTGTGAGTGGATCTGACTGTTGGTATTTATTGGTGGAACAACATGGCCTGTGCCTGTGTGAGGTCTGTGTGCAGCAGCAGCAGACCTGCCTCCTCCTCCTCCTCCTCCTCCTCCTCCTCCTCCTCCTCCAGACAGAGAGTGTCGGCCTCAGCTCAGTCACTCTCTGGAGAGCGGCTGTCTCTCTCCTGTGGCGCCGCCTTGTTCGCGATAAACAAACACATATGACAGATGTCAGCACGTCACCCCGGCTGCCCTGCCGCGCATCGGCTGCTGCTGCCCGAGCACCGCGCTCGAGATGGTGAGCAGCACGGCCATCTGCAATAAGCCCTCGCTGACAAGAGGAGACATGTGGAGAAGAATAAATACATACACATATACTGGAGGATTTCTACTGCTTTCTAACGAATGAGGCCTTGGCTACAGTCCTGCAGATATGATTTGAATGGATTATCTGTTTAAAAAGAAAAAATCTCCATCCACACAAAACATAACTCCACCTGTGAACTTTCCAACTTGCTGAGGTTGTGCACAGTCCAGGGATGTAAACAAATATAAAAAAACGTTATTGGGATGTGAATCGATATATTTCTGCAGAACGCACAAACAGCATTTTACAGTGGATGAGCCGGAGTAAGGGATCGTCTCAGAAGAGCGCGAGAAGAACAAGAGGGAGAGAAGATTTTCAAAATCTCAAGTCTTTGCAATATGGCCTAAATACAATTGTAACAGTGTCATGGTTGTTTTCTCAGCTCAGATTTATTATTTCGTTTTTCTGCCATTGATTTTCTTTAGAAATGATTCCAAATGTAAATTATCCTTTAATTTTGATTAATGCACATAGAGGTAATTCAAATCTTGAGCTGTTTCCTATATTTTACTTGTACATGTATGTATGAGGCGTGCAATTGTAATTAGAAGAAATTAATTAAAGACAATTAAGTCGTTGAGATGATTTACGACTTCCTGTTCGCATTCCTCCGCCAAGTCCCAACAGTCCTTTTAAATCACTCAAAGATATTGGTCCAATAAACATGTTGGCTTTAAAGAAAATATGTAAATCCATTAATTATTCTGTGGACAATTTGTGAATATGTCAAAAAACAAACGCACAATGTTAAAGAAAGTGATTAAATAAATTCCTTGATCTTCCTATTTGTCCAGATCCACCCCAAAATGATCCATTGGCCATTATTCCATCTGTGATCCAAGTTTCTCAGAGATCCGTCAAAAAGCATTTTGCATAATCCTACTAAGAAAACATATAAACAGAAATCAAACACACAAATAAACAAGGGGCGAACACACAACCTCCTCGGCGGCGGCAGCAGCTAATGCCTGTGAATAAAAACCAGTTGTAATGAAATCCAATGATTCCTTCATCTCATAAAAGCACATTTTCTGGCCTCTTATACATTATTCATCACAAACATGTTGTTTTTTCCTTTTTTTGAAAAGTTGCATAAGAAATATCCTGAAGTCATCGGGTGGTGTCTGCCCTGCGGAGTGCAATCCCGCCACAAGTCAACCGGAGAGGACATGATTGCCGCCGTATTACCCTCCGTTAATGGACGGCGAGGTACGGCTAATGGACACGTCTCAGGCTCTAATGCAGTGGATGCTAATCAAGAGACCTTTGACCGCCAGATGCATAAGTAATAAACCTGTCCGGGAGCACAGATCAATACAGACTGAATACACTGGGAAGCATCTGGGAACATCGCCCACGAGAACAGAACTGAAGAGGAGAATTAAGTGGACACTGTTCCATCTTCCTACGCGTTCGACACTTAAGTCCAAGCCGCGGCTCTTTATCCCCCCCCCCTCCCCCGGTGCAGCGGCGCCTTCACCAGATCAGCTTTTCCTTTGCCTTCACACGTGCCGCTCTCCGTACTCTCAGCGAGCGGCCCCATTGTTGAGTTACGATCGTTCCTCTGTAACGAGCATGGACTCAAGACCCGTCGAACACACATCATACCCCCGGTGAAGGGGTGGTGGGGGAGGGAGGGAGGGAGGGAGGGGAGGGTTGAACATACCATGGCGTGGTCCAATCTCGGTGGGCGTCAGAGAGTAATGAAGCGGCGCCACAGAGCCGCCACACGCGCCGCCATCTCCCTGCCTAATGAACGGATGAGCCTCGGCCAGGAGAGAAATGAGCGGGCTCAAGCACCCCCCCCCCACCCCCCCTTAAGATGAAAAACAAAACGGGATTCCTTTTCCATCGCCATAGAGCCGGCATCCTCACGTGCTGCCGCTCGCCGTCCCCCTTCCTCGGAACCTCTGAATTCACCAGGGGATGATTGATTAAACTCCAAACTCCCACCCCCCCCCCCACCTCCTCACTAGTGCATCTCAAACTAATTTGGTGTTGGTGGCAGGAAAGGTGATTTATTATTATTTTTATCCAACCAAACATCGTCCAGGTACCTCGTAGGTTGTTTGGGATTTAGTTTGATCGACATATTGCAACAAGAGCGTGAAGGGAAGAAAGTATCTGGAGGAGCAAAGCAGAAAGAGAAGAAGAAAACAGCATCAACACATCCAGGGCCCTGGAAGTCAGTGAGTGCAGGAGTCGAGTCCCTGCAGGCGATGCCGACGTGCACTTCCACAGGGCGTCGGCGTACTGTACGGCATCTGGAGCTGTTTTTAATTTGGATTGTGCAGAATTGACAACCTGTATTGATCGAGGTAACAAAGTGTGAGGTGTGCGTCTGCAGGTCGACCCACTGAGGAGCTGTGCAATCACAAGTTCACCTCTGAGGGTCGCACTGGAAACCTGAGAACCCCCCGAACCACTTGTGTCATCAATCAGCAGCGAGCTGAAAGAAACCGCTCTGATTCCAAGGAGATGAAACCAGGGCTGGACTTTAAAATGCATATGGAGTGGGGCTTTTCATTCATTCCTGCTTACTGGTATTGGATCTGCACCATTAGCCCGAGCTGTGTTCGGTGGAGTGGCACCACAATGAAAGGGAGCGGAAGCTGTTGCATTGTCACCGTGCTGGAAATGAATCGCGAACCCTCAATGGGCCAATAAATGTCCACAGAACTATAACTATGGCTTTTATAACAAGTGTCTCCTCTTCATTCTCGGCGGAGGCCAGATGATGGGATGCTTCTCTAAACGAGTTTGGGGACAGCGAGTGGGCGGGGCACAGCGTGGAGAGGACAAGGCCATTCTTCACCTGAATGAGGGCAAAGCTCTGGTCTGCACTGGGAGGAGCCGCGTGGCTGGAGTCTGACGCGGCTTCGTTATCACCACACGGATCCGGATCCGAGAGGAGAGGCGGCAGCGCTCGGCACATTCCGGTGACGTCTTCTGTGAGATGCAGAGTTTGTGTCTAAGATATTTTGGCTTCGTTTCTGGACGGTGGGAGGAAGTGGAGCTGCATCGTCCGTCTTTAGAAAGTCTATAAAACTTTGTTCTCCCAATTACAGCTTCAGTGCACCGCACACACACACTGAGTTTTCATGATATAATCCAGTGGGTTGATTGGTCTGTGCCTTGTTTTCACTCCCATTCATTTTATAATCCAGTATCGTGGTTACATAGTGAACTTTCACCAAAAAGTTAGTCGGTAGGTACTCAAATATTGATAATGCCCCAGTGCATGTGTGTGTGTGTGTGTGTGTGTGTGTGTGTGAGTGTGTGTGTAAGTGTGTGTGTGTGTGCGTGTGTACTTCCAGCACAAACACTGATCTTGTCAGGACCAGTAGACGTCTGGGCACTAGGTGAGAGGTGGGAGGTGAGTTGTGGTTAGTTTCGGGTTAGGATGTCCACAATGGAGGTCAGTGCCAACCTGTGTGTGTGTGTGTGTGTGTGTGTGTGTGTGTGTGTGTGTGTGTTTGCAAAATATCGAGGTAAAAAGAACATGATGGTCCAGAAAACACATTTTCCAAGATATCTCTGCAAAAATAGAGCTGAAGACCCAATGTGAAGTTTATACAGATCATATATATATTATAGAGTTATTCCCCATCATTGTGTCCTATGATGAGTACGGTGGCCCTGAAGTGCAAATGAAAGAAGATTACAGCAAATCCCAGTTATTTCCCTCCATGAAAATCAAAAAATTATACCATGTATAGATGCTATAGAACTATAGATTGAAAACTCATTTATGAACACACGATATCACAAATGAAGTGTTTGAAACCATTGAGAACTAATCATTTGTCATCGTAAAGTATTAATAACATCATGAAGACATCCGTATAAAATGGAATTATCACAATATAAAAGAATCAGCTGGATAAGCCTGTCTCCTTATTGTGCTCAGGCAGCAACAGATGACGCACGTGCCACTCTCTCATCATAGATTCATAATCCTACAGATTCTGACAATGTCTTGAACTGTTGAATTCTCCCTAAAATATTTACAAAAAGATCCAGAAATATCGATTTAAGACGAGTGGACACCATCCTTGCTCCTCCGAGGGTCAACAAACCAAGCAGAGGAAAAGGTGGAGCGGCATCATCTTCCCTCAAAACAAAATAAAAGAACAAGTTCAGTTCCTGTTTTGAGCCCGATTCATTTGTGGACACCCTTGGGCGAAGGACACAGATGTTCGGTATCCAACTATCCAGCTTCCCCGTGTGGCTAATGTATTTATATGACAGGCATATCCTTCATTGTAGTCATCATATAGGGATCTATAAGGGCCCTGGACTCCAGCCGGAGCTCAGAAGAGGCACCATTGACACGCTTATCTGCGCCCTGGCAGCCCTTCTCGGAAAACACCATCACACTGCAACACATCCTGAATTACTCAGAACAAAACAAACAACAGTTACCATTTCCCCGAGATAAGCACAGGGGGCATGTGTGAAATGAACAAACCAACAAAAAGGGGTGGTTGTGGGGGGGGGTGGTTGTGGGGGGGGGGCTCGCAGGCAGCAGCAGTAGAGTTAATCTTGGGCAGGGGCAATATTAACATCCATGCTCGCCTTTTCTCAGAGTATAATCGAAAGAGTAGAAGAGAAAGGAGAAAGAACCTCTGGCTATGGAAGCTGCAGAGAGTCAATGAAGAGAGAAATAACTGAGAATGAAAGGGGGGGGGGGGGGGGGGCTATGACTGGTTCAATCCACATTTTCATTTCTGCAGAATTTGACTGATTTCATATCGCGACTCAAACAGCCTTAGAACGCTAACCCTACGCACGGTTCCTTAGAGGAAGCCACAGGAGTCAGGCTCATTCAGATCAAGTCACTGGGAGGAGAGGAGGGTCGGACCAACCAGCCGCTCCAACCTGGAGGAAGCATCAAGTGCAGAAAACAAAGCCTTGCTCAATTGGCCAGGTCAGAATCCCAGATCTTTTGGTTTCTCTTCCAGTTGAGTGTTATTCCTCAGCGAGCATGGAAATGCAAATAGCTCCTTCTTGGACTAAATCTTCTTCTCCTCTCCCGCCCTGCGTCCTGCAACACTGGGTTCCCCATCAGGTCCTCATCTCCAGGATAGAACCTTTAGCTGTGCTCCTAACAAGCCGGCTTCTTCTTCAGCTGACATAATTGGAGCCAGTGGGGCCTGGAGCTTAGAGGAGGCTTCTCTTATACCCGTAGAATCAAGGGTTACGATACGAAACTAGCCTTCTATAGGCTTCATTCTCTAGGAGCTGTTGGGGTGGGGGATGTGGTCAATGTCCCACTGATCCAAAGTCCTGAGCCCCACTGATCACAAGCACCAGGAGATAAGAAGTATGAGGCCACTGCTCTTCCTTGTACTGAGCACTGTCCTAATAATCAGGGCGTTATCCTCTTGCAGTCGCACAACATGCCATGGAGAGAGGGGAAACCTCATCAGGCTGATGGTGAGAAAAAATGCAAGGTTTGGGCACCACTGGGTTTGAACCTACAACAAGAGCATTGTGTTTTAAGGGCAGTGGGTCATTTGTGAGTCTGTCTGTGTCATGGCGGCTGCACACAAGAGGATTTTCAACTCTTTATTTGATAAACGAATGCATGCAGACAGTAAATGAGACCCATCTCTTTTTCTCACCTGCACAATGTGTTTACAGAGAGAAATGTATTTCAATTTAAAGATGGTAAAACAAGGGTAAGAAAATCTGCTCATGCTCTAAATGATTGAAAAAGATATTATTTGTCTAACCTGCAAAACCTACGAGCATTATGAAATTTCCTCTCTTTTGTACACAGACATTGTTTCTTCATTAGCAAACACCCTCGCTGGAGCGAATCCCATTGCAGTTTTACCCCCCCCCCCCTTGCGACGAAGGCAGGAGAAATGAATCAAGCGCTGAACCCTCCGCTCACCTCTCTACTCCTCTTAAGACGACGGAAAACAGAAGGAAAACAGTTTTGCTTTGGCAGCCGTCATAAATCAAAACGTGTGCCGTCCGTTGTGCGGTGATTAACACAATCGTGTTTGTGTTCGTGCACCTCTCCTCGTGTGCGCAGCCCCTCGGCTTCTGACTGGAGCTAATTACGATTACTCAAAGTGAGTCGGGCACAACAAACATTTTGCTGATGTTTGGGCGGCGGCTCCGATTGGTGATGAATCGCCCCGATGGCCATGTTGTGTAGCTCGGCGTGATTAATGCTGATTTAAATAAATAAACTGGTCCTCGTTGTGCAGTTGCATTCTCTCCCCCCCCTGCTGTGCGCCGCGCCGGAAATTGGTTTGTAATACACGATAATAAGCAAAATGAAAACTGCGTCAAATTGAAAAAGCGACTGTGACACCGAACGTGGACGTTTCGCCTGTTTCTCTTCTGTTGTGAGGAATCGAAGCCATTTGGGAAAAAGCAGCGTTGACGCCCTGAACAACAGCCGACTCGCTAATGACGGTGATTCCGGTTCCCCGGAGAGAGAACGGCGTGCTGTTCCCTGAACGCGGCGCCGGCCCCTCCGAGCGCTGCGTCTCCACTGATGATCTCACTTCTCTCACGGTAAGGGACCGGACCTTCACTGACCTCGGTGATAACAACACATTTTCCTCCATCATTCTCATTTTTTTTAAAAAGCCTCATCACCCGTCAGCCTGATGGATGAAGAGCTCAGCGCCGGGACACCAGGACGCCTGCGGCTCCGGGTCGGACCTGACGCTGGTTAAACTGCCGTGCAGCATCATCCTAATGCCGCTAATTATGAATATTGTCGGCTAATGAGTGGATGAAACGAGAGAATTACAGTTCATCGCTAATGAGTGGATCTAATTAGGGTGTTAATTAACTGCAGAGGAGGTATATTACATTACGGGGGGGGGGGTGGGGGGGGGTGGCTTTGCTGCACAGGCAGTTGAAGACAGACAGATGAGGAGGACCACAGCACGAGGGGAGCAGGACTTCATCAGATTATCAATATTAATAAAGGGAAATCTGATCTCAAAGCATCCAGTTGGGCTCCTTATGATTCCTTTTCCTGACTCGCTGCCTGTTCTCAGATCTGTATGTGAAACTATAAACTGCTGAGCAACGTCCATCGATATCTACGACTTTGAATTCCGAGGAGTCACTGCAATCCGCCCATCGGGGCCCTTTAGGAAATTCTGATTTGGTCCCCCGCACCAAATTACACTCATAGATATCAGTCACTTAAATATGTCTTCAAGATCCATGAATCATTAGAAAGTTATGCAACTCGTCCCAAATCTGATGTGTATTGTTTTTTGCGTAATATCAAATGTGCTGTAATGACAGAGGTCTGAAACATCTAATAATAATATATATAATATATATATACACATATATAATAATTTCTTCAACTCAGTCAGACAAATTATGCACAAAGCAGTGAAACCGCTCAATTTCCATTTCCGTGCAGCTCCATCGCCTCAGCCGCAGAAGAGCTTGTGTGCAGCCCCCCCCCCCCCCCCCCAGACACTTACAGTAGAAGGCCAGATAATTGTCCAGGGAGCGCTCATCGCCTCGGGGGGGTCAACGCCGCCGCGCCACACTAACGCTCGCCTTTAATTGAATTGCAGGAAGTGCGGCTAATTAAGCGATTAACGGCGAGAACATGGGAGCTATCAGAGAACAAAGAGACCCCCGATGGTGCAGGCTGCAGCCGCTGACCTTCTCTGGAGGGGGGGGGGGGGGATCTGTCTCTACCTCAATAACTGTGAGGTTGCCACTGATATAAACACAATATTTAAAAGTGTTTTTGCAGCAGCTGGGCAAAGGCTGGCAGCTGAAATAGACAAATACACTGTTTTCATATTAGGTTTTAAAAGGAGAGGAGGCAGGATGTTCACATCTACAGTATGATCACATATCTGGTACGTCTCACTTCTCACTGTCTCTGCATTCAGATGAATCCCTGCTCCGAAGGCTCAGGAACCAGCTCCTGCAGTGGGACCAGTACCTCAGTGAAGAGAGGTGTCAGGAGCACATCCTCGCCCGTCCTCCAGTCTTTTGAAGTCGGAGGAAAACGGAGCAACCAGGAGGAAATCATCTCAAAACAGGGGGATGAACAGGCAAACCCACGGAGGAGGGCCCCAGTGGGGTTTGAACTGGTGTCTCTCCCACTGCGAGGCTGCAGTGGAAACCACAGCACCGAGCACAGAACCATACCAAATGGCTTCAGCAGTGGGGGCAGCGGTACACCAACCAGATAGTGGAGGAATTTGTATCAGATATTAAAGCAACACTATGTAACTCTCCCTGAGCAACAGCGCCCCCTGCAGCCGCTGATCTGCGGTTCAGAATCACACTTCAAGAATCAGAACCAGAGAACAGAGGTTCAGGGTGTTTCTCTCTATTCCACCTCACTGAACCATCAATCCAAATAGAAGCTGGTATTTCAAAGTGATGAGGTTGCTTGACAGTTTTTGAAAAGGTTCCTATTCAAGCCACTTTCTCCTTCTACCTGTTCTTTTCTAATAACTACCACAGATCACTTCTGCTCCTGCTGACGTCGGGCGCCTTGTTTCTCTGACAGTTACTCTTGACAGGATGTTTTTTGTCTGACTGCTGCCGACTCGATTCGCTGAATCCAAAATAAATAGAATTTTTGTAAATGAAAGAAAATAAAGCTTTTAGTTCAAATTCAATCAAGGAGCCATTCTCGTCACACTCTCTGGGAACGACACGGTTTGTCATCAGCTCGGGTTCCAGCCGACAGTTTTCCCTGTCACTTCGTGTTTGAATTGGTCCGACTGATGCACCAGTCTGCTGTCGTTCCACAGAGTGTGAGAAACTTAGATTCATTCAGTGAGACGGAGCCTCTCTTAGGCAGAGAGCACACGAGTACTGTCTGATCAACCTCCATAAACAGACTCTGCCTTCGAACACAGAGGTTCTTTGGAGCCTGGAAGCTTCTGGTCTCCGTTCCTAGTTTGACCGATCACTTACTATCTGTATTAAACATTCTCTTCCTGTGCGGAGGCTTTTCGAGCTATTGAACTTTGACCTTCGATACTCGCTTTCGAAATGCATCGCCTGCTTTCTTTGTGATTTACCTGCTTTCAATCGCTATTACCTGCTAATAGCGATGAGCCAAAAGGGTCATGTGGAGTTAAACCACCTACAAAAACGTTTGAGAAAAGAAACCAGTTGGTCTGTGAACATTGTGCAGCGAAGGGGAAGATAAAGGAGTCTTGACCCGGATCCCCGCCGTCTACACCGGAAGCCCCAAAATATTATCCGTTGCCTCCAGAGGCTCATTCATCGTCAGACGATGGCCGAGGTCCGCTGGTCACAGAGCAGCTCCACAGGAGTGGTGCTGGGGGGGGGGGGTGAAGGTCCTTTCCTCAGTGGCCTTGTAATGAATGAGGGTCAGGAGCTGCACTTTCATTTTCACCTCACCCACATTTCTCCTCGCAGACCAGGGACCGAACCGACAACCTTCCGGGTCACCAGCCCACGTCTCTATCTAAAGACCCTCTTTATTGCTCCATATGGGGGGGGCGAGGGGGGGGGTTGAACAACAAAGTATATTTTAATAATTGTCTGAGTTTGTGCTCCACTTTCTGCGTCTCCTCCGATCTCCCCCGACGGAACTCGTTCACATGTTCGGCCGAACCTCCGCTGAGGTTTTGACTCATCAGAAGTTTCGGAGCCTCTCGGGTGCAACTACACCGAGACTCCGCCCCCCCCGCTGATTGAGATGATGCATTTTACAGCCAGGTGAAAGGGAGGTCAGTGAGTGAGATGTGTGGGGGAGACAAAGGAGAAAGAGCTACTGGGAGACTTCAGGCTGGACACACACGGCTGTTGGCCGGCTGCCTGTCTTCATAATGAAGCGTCTGGAGAGGGGCTGCGGCACCATTAGGCCGACATGTGAGGGATTGACGGCGTGACACCAGGTGAGACTGAGACGGTGGTTTGCGAGGACGGGAGGACGATTGGCTGCCGTCAGGACGGGATCAGGAGACGCGGGGTGTCAGAGCTGAGAGATTACATCCACGGGCGAGTGTGGGGGGGCACGGGAGATGTCATCGTGTGGTAACTAGCTGCAATCCTGCTGAAAAATGACAGCTTCCTCTCTCACTCGCTCTCTCTCTCTCTCTCTATATATATACACACACACACACAACTGGGAGATGTGATGAAATCTGCCAATTAGTGTTTGATTAATGAAATGATTGCTCAGAGTTTGAAATGTGAACAAGTGTCCGTCAGAGTCTGGGAGAGCGGGAGGTTGTTGAGGTGATGTTTTTTAAATGAGGCAGAGAAACAGAAAATCTTTACGTCTGAAGAGCGAGAGGATCAGAACACGTGAGGCTGAGCTGGAAAATAATAAATAATAAAAGAAATGATCAGTCATCAAAGGAGCTGTTAATTAAAAGATCCCCTCCGGCCATTCCTCGAAGATTCCCTGCCTGTGTCTGACAGTTCTTCCACATAGAAGCAAAAACAACATCGGTTAAGACAATTTGTGTTGAAATAAAATCCATAA
Organism: Platichthys flesus; assembly: GCF_949316205.1. Lineage (NCBI taxonomy): Eukaryota > Metazoa > Chordata > Actinopteri > Pleuronectiformes > Pleuronectidae > Platichthys > Platichthys flesus. Next base: position 14,191,854 of record NC_084967.1, read on the forward strand.
AAGTATCCATAGTTTATTGAAAATGACTTGTTATGTTTTTTAATTAAAGAGTAGACGTCAGATAAACGTTTCCTGAAGATGTTTTTCTGTCATTTTCAGTCTCATCACGCTGAAGTTTCTTCTCGTGCTCATTTGTCCGTTACGTTTGGTTTTTAATTAGTTTTGTGATGCAATAAAAAAAAACAGGGTGAAACATGATTGACAGCTGTCGATCAACTAATAGAGTGACCTCTACATGAATCTGTGGAGACACAACGATTTGCAGGAGCACAGATTAAGACACAAAGTCCGAAGAGCGATTTCTTTCCTTGTCTTTCTCAAACAAAAGCAGATTTGATTTTTATTGAAACAGAACCCCCTCCCCCCCACCCCCCCAAGATTGTCTTTTCAAAAACACTTTTACAACTGTCAAGATGAGAAATACCATTTGCAGCCGGAGTCTGTCTCCCCCCCCCCTCGTCTGATGATGACTAATACGACTCGTCCCTCATCCAATCGTAATATCAGAGATGACAAACTTGCGTTTATGCCTCTCTCCGGCGGTGAGCTGAGCTGTGTCATTCAGCCGAAAATTCAGTTTTTTGAAGGATCGGGAAAACAGCCCAGACTTCCTCTCCCTCTGCTTCTCTTTCCTTCTTCACCTCGGCTTCGAGTGGGTTTCGTAGATTAGACTCTTTGAGTGGGGCCTCTCGAGGTGGCTTCGTGTCTTCAGCCGAGGAGACACGAGTCAGGGACAGAACATCCTGTTCATGGCGACCCTCAGCCGGAGCACTCGGGCCTCGGCCTCCTGTGATAGGCCGATTTCTCCGTGCACCCTCGACACCTCCTCTCTGACTGAATAAGATGAAACGGGTGGAGGTGTTGCGAAATCGCTGCCGGAGCATTACCGTGCACGGGAGCTCCTCTCGGCACAGATCTGCTGACCGACGGAAAAGTCTCAGGGTCAGCACAGACACACATTAACCTGTCGCCTGTGGTTTAGCTGCAGATTAGTGTAATGAAGCAACATTTACCCAAACCCGACTCTTAGCCGGAATGGGATATCTGATGTGTTTTGAGGGGTGGGGGGTGAGGGGAGGGGGGGCTTGAGCACCAGTTTAGCATAAAGAAAACATATTTTTCTTAAGCTCGAGGCGGCTGTGAATAAAAGGCTGAAGGTGCGATGTGTGTGTGGGATATGATTCGAGAGGTAAACATCCATTACAGAGGATAAGCACCAGCTACACGTCACAAAGTAGCTGGTACAAAATAACCTCGCCCCCGAAACGCAGCGAATGGTGTGTGTGTGTGTGGGGGGGGGGGGGGGGGGCTCCAGAGAGCTCCACGGGCTGCTGGTGCATCAGAATCCACTGAAACTCTATAATTGAGCACACACTCTCCGGTCTGTTTGTTTTTCAGAATTATGCTGCTCCGATATTATTACTTTAATCATGTTTATCAGGGTAGGACAAAATGCATTTCCATATTTACTCCAACGTGCAGATTATAGAGATATTGAAGCCGAGGGCCGGTGAATCCAGTGTGAACATCGGACTTTAATAACCGGCAGCATGGAAACTGGATCCTCGGTTTAAGTCCTCATACACACGGGTAGAACCTGTACACATGATTGTTGGCGTGTCAGTTGTACAGCAATGGCGTGACAATCGCACGCCCCCACACAACTTTGAAGTGAGGAGGATAAATGGAAAACTTTAACACCCCGGTTCTTCTTCTCCCGCACCAACATTCAACACTGGTTCCTCTGAACTGTGCAGGAGATCTTTTTTCTGGAAGGTCCGTGGTGCCGTTAGCATTCGGTTCAAAGCACAGCCGGGCTCGGAATTTGCCGCAGGCGCTAAGTGTGATACTGAGAGTTGATTCAGAATATAAACAGCAGGGAAACAGGTTTGGACTGTAAATAAGAATGAGTTTCTGGTTGTTGCCTTTGTCTAAAAAATGAAGCCAAAACAACTCAGATGCGGCACGGGTCCATTTTGTGCCGTCAATCGAAAGATTCTGAACTAAACTTAATCATGCAACATTGTGAAACTACCTTGTACTTTGACTTTGGTACATGTCCCATCTGCTAACATTGAGAGGACAGGATTTAAGACCTATACAGCAGTCAGCCACCAGGGGGCGACTAGGAAGATTTGGCTTCACTTTGGGGGAGCGGTCGGTCATGTTGTCTTTGTATTTCACAATAAAACAGGAAGCAATACACAACAAAGATGGACTGGACATTACAATGAATCCTGAGTAATGAAATTATGACGATTGAAAGATGCTGAATTGAAGATCAGCCTGATAAATATAATTTAAAAAGAAATTGCATTATGGGAAACCCAGCATTCATGAAGCTTGACCCATATAAAAAATGCAGGAATGTATTTTTTCATCACTCGCATTGTTTGCTGAGCACATTCCTCAACTCCCAGTCATAAATGAATTTGTATGAAAACGATGTTTGTTCAAAGTTGCCTCTCTCATGAATGATGGCTGCTGTGACACCGAAAAAAACTAGCCCTCTCATAAAGGGATTGTTTGAAGCCACATTGTGGTGCTCTCTCATTGTTTTTAATGATGTCGCTTCACTTTTTTTTTTTATTCTTCTTTCCCGTAATCCAAACTTTGGTGAAAGAGAGGAAAGAAAATCTCAGGAAGTAAATCAGCTGATCTAAGAGCAGCCTTCATTCAGATCTGATTCATTACCGCGGCACGTTGAGGAGAGGGAAACATTGGACATTGAAAGAGCCGGCTTTCAGATCACAGCTGCCCCCTACCTTTGTTGTGGATGGCAAACGCCATTCGGATAAACGCTTGACACACGTTGCTGTTTTAACCCAAATTACCCCCCCGCGCCTCAGATCTCTCAATTGCCTCATTAACAGGGCCGGAGTCTGAGGCCTTTCAAGTTCTGCGCTTAGAACAAAGCGAACGCAGGGAGCGAGTGTTCCTCACTCCTGCACCTGCAGGGAGGAAATCACCGGTGATGTAAGAAAAGCAAAAGGGTCATCATCATCCCCCCCCCCCCCCCTCCAGTGTCTGTGGTTTAATGATATGTGAGGTCTGAGGATGTCTGAGGGTCCTCGAAAGGGGCCTCGAGGGGGGGGGGGGGACCAGCAAAATGATGGAGACGTGTCTTTGTCTTGGATCACAGGACGGAGAGAGAGACACAGAAATAGAATCAAATCAGACTTTCAGTCCCCCCCCCCCCATGTAATCATCTCTCCTCCTGTATTATAACAGGTGGATTTACTCCCCTGCATCGTCCTCACACCTCCACAAGATGGGTCGTGATGCAGATTCGATTTCGTGTCTATAATAAATCACGTGCAGGTTTCCTACCATCAATAAACCCATGATAAAAAACAATTAAATAACCTTTGATCAGATTACTGTGTGGTACATAAACCGTCGGGATGTATTCCCAAACTTCATATTTTCAAGTGGAGATTAAAAGTGTAATAATTGAGATTCCCTTCAGGACTGGAAGATGCAGGCGTCTCTGATACGTCAGAATTTCTTTTTCCACAATTAAACCTAACATTTGAAACTACTGACAGAGTTACTTTGTTCACACTGACCTTCCACTGACTGTCAGTTGTATGTGTGCTTTGATCTAGAGCGAGAGAGCCTGACAAAGAATTAGAGTCACACAACCGAAAACCAGCCGACCACCGAGAGCAACAATGCGAGAAACGACAGAAATCGATACGACCTTTCAGCTCATCCCCTCCTCCAGGATGTGGGTGAGAAGAAAGGATGACGGAGGAGCAGCAGGAGTCTCAAAGCGAGAGAGCAGCCGGATAATTGAAGGGAAAAGAGCTCAGCGTTTAATTCTATTATCAGATGGTCCCTGATGCTGATGCTGGGCCGGGTGCAGGCGCTCATCAAGGAGAACTGGAGGTGAGGGGAAGAGACATGTGGGGGGTCCGTCTCAAAATATTAATAATAAAAAGGAAAATCAATCGGCAAACTTTTCATGAACCTGTAGAATTTAGAGGAAGGTTCAGTTTTGGTTCATTCCACCTTCCACTAGTCCAGCTGTCCACTTCAAATTCTGTTAATAAAAGTTAACGAACTTAAAAAGATGGCCGTGGAAAAGGAGAAGATAGTTTTCCGCAAAGTAGGTCTTAATAAATGTTTCATTCATGAAAATAATCTGTTGAGAAAGAAACATTAATTATTAACTGTAATTTTCTGGCAGCTGATTAAGAAAAATGCTTGAACTGTGCTTCCTCTTCTTCTGGAAACAATGAGGAGTAAACATGTGAATTTCCATTAAAGGCCTCAATTTAAAAAACAGGTTTTTATTTTTTCTTTTCATCCAAATAACTTGTTTTAAAAGATAATGTAAAGTTGTTTACTTCACCGCCGCCCAGGTCACCGCAAGGAACTGATAAGCAGAAAAAGTCCAAATTGATAATAAATCAGTTTTCTGTTTTTGGAGAAAAAGGAAAATACACAGAGAGTGAGAAAGAAAGTTTTGGGAGATAAAAGTTAATATTCGAGGTTGTTTGTGTTTTCAGGAAGAAAAATGACTCCTTTCTCAAACTACGGGAAATTACGTGATTAGAATATGAAAGTGCGACGGCTCCCACATCTCGAGCGGCTGAATCACAGCGACGGGTTTCAGCCCTGATGCACATCGCAGGGATCATCGTGTGTCATTACACTAAGTGGGTCTCGTGTGGGTGAGGCCCAACCAGGCAGAGTGATGACAAAGTGGCAACGCACTGTCAGACGGGGACTTGCAGCGCGACACTATCTCTCCATCACCGCACACACGGGGAATAAATCCATAAGCACCATGTTGGAGCGCGCTGCCATTTTCTGCTGTCACCATCATTTTATTCTCCCATTAATATTTCCCTCCCTCCCTCCCCCCCCGTCCTCCCTCTCCTGCAGGCCTCCGAATTCGCTCCACGAGCAGAATCTCCACCTGCTCCTGTCACGCCGACTGGCATTTCATACCCAGCCTGGGCCATAATTGAAATTCCGTGAGGCGTGCGTGGACACGTGCACTTTACTGTACATGCAACAGCTTCGGTGCACGTGTAAAAAAACAGGCGGCTGCATTAAATGTGGCCCCCCCCCTGCGAATGCACCTGCTGCTGTGTTGGTGCACACGTGATGGATCCAGTCCCCACTCGGAGTTACAGGCTCCTAATGAGAAGACTGTTGACAAATCTGCAAGTCACCACTGTGGGTCATACTGGTGACCCAGTTGGTAATGATGGGGGAAGTCAGGATGTTCTCCACTCAGAGAAGAGGTGTCACTGTGGTGGATATATGTGTTGTTCATCTGTTCTGCAGATGAGGAGCGTCCATATTGTCCTAATGTTGTCTCAAAGGCAATCACGGAAAATTTGCGACACAGATGCAAATAGATAGAATTTATTTATTATGCTGAAAACAACAGGATTCACTTTTGGGGGCAAAGTTGTGTTGCAAAAATTACATTTACATTTATATTATATTTAAACTCCAATATGTACTTCTCTGTAATTCGTCCAGTTTGTCTGTGCCACCAGTCTCACAGGTAAAAAAAACAAACATTTATATATTAACTGTGAAATTCGTCCTTCCTGACACCAGTTCGTTTAAAACATTCTGAAAGCTTTGCTTTTTGCTTGTTTTTCCTTTTCGAACCTGGCGGCTTCTCGATACTTCTGCTTTTATAAAATCAATGCGCAAGGTTATTACAGCGAATGAAAACTAAAGCTGAAAAGGAAAAAATGATAGAGAAAGAAAGAAAGATCCTTGGCGTTAAAGCACGAGTCGTCTTTTAAAAAGCCAAAGGACCTGATAACCCCCGAGGCCATTGGGGCACTTATTTGACTGATAGGTGTTTCTGCCCGAGAGTCTCTTAATCCTTATCGTCCCGTGCCCACCTGATCGTTTCGCAGTGGTTGGTTGATCGAAGGGAGGAGGAGGAGGAGTAGGAGGAGGAGGAGGAGGTGGAAAGGGAGGGACGAAGATGATTGAAGGGGGCTTTACATATACGAGCAGCCGTTCTCTCAACACCTTCCTCGCCATTTTAGGAAATGGGCTGATGATGACCACTGGAGCGCAACTGTTGCTTATTCAAGACTTGAGATGTGAGAAGATGGACAGACTTCTCTTATCGAACCGAGGAGGAGGAGGGGGGTGGGGAGGAGAGCGACGCCCCCTCTCACAGCTGAGGTGGTGATCGACAGAAAGAGGGGTGGGAGCGTTAAGGGGGAGGAGGAGGCAGACCGATAGTGGTGCGGCTAGTCGACATTAAAAGGCTCCTTTCAACCCCCGAAATGAAAATCCCTCTCTGTTCCTCTTGTTCTCTGTCCCGGCGGAGGAGTGTTGATGGTGGCGGAGGGAGGGGAGGAGGGATAATTGGTGTTAAAAATAGTCGCTCTGATAGTAGGTCACTGTATCACACGCTGCCGCCTTAAATAATGCATCGGATAAACCCAGGAATGAGTTCGGTAGTCTCAGTGTTACAGCGCGGCCTCAATCACTCACTTTGTTCTCTCGGCTTCGGATCGCTTGTATTTAAATACGTGAAAGAAACTTGGATACAATCTGACGTGTCACTTAATGAGGTTACGAAACCTCGAGGGTTGGGCGTCTGCTCCGAACGAGAGGTTTCCAAGAGTTTAAATTCCTTATTCAGCTCCAAAGCATGACTCGTCTGAAACTACCTGGGGCCAACTCTGGCTCCTTTGGTTGCTTGTGGCTCAGATCAGGCAAACGGCAGCTGGCATCATTCCTCTTGGCATGTGGGATAAAAACAATTTGCCGATATGGGTTAGAAAACAGATTTATGAGGAGGAAGAATCCACCATTCGGTGCAAATCCATCCAGACGTTCACTGGCTATATATGAAAAATTGGAGCAATTTAAGAATTCTCTGGGCACCGTGCATTCACCGGATTTCATGGCAATCCTGTGAAATACATCAGTGTGGTGGACAGAACTCAGAGGGACTGTCACTGGCCTCTTACGCCTGGGATGCTGGTATGGCTAAAACCACTGAATCAGAAACACTGAGCCATACCTACAGTATACATTATGTGCGATATGTGTATACTGTGGGGGTCAAAGGGCAGAAAAGAAAAGCCCTTGCAGGCTTTGGCTGTTTGCACCTGGGCGTGAAGCTTGAAGCTGACAAACGGCCGAGCTAAACCGAGGGTCACGACTTCAAAACAATAACCATTACCAGCCAGAACTTGCAGGAGCAAGGTCAGATGCATTAGCAGGCGTAGGCCGGGATGTTATCGAGAGCTTTCCTTGAATCAAGGTCGGGGGAAATAGAGAAAACACCGAGCGGCGAGGAGTGAATTAGGAGAAAACCTTCTGGCCTGAGCAGCCGTGGCCCCCGAGCTGAAGAGCCGCTGCTGTAACACGGAGGATTTCACATTTTGCGTAGAACAAAAGAAGATAAAACATAAAAGGACATTTTCTTTTTTTAACTTCAAGCACTTGTTCATTAGATTATTATTATTACTAAGTGAATGCATCTCTGATTGAATCCCATCTGTCCTCTTCTGAAGTGCATGCATTCAGTTTCCATTTCCCCGTTGTTTCTCGCCCGACGCCCCCTCTCTGCAGCTCGCTCATCACTGGTTCCATTCAGTGTTTATCAGGCCGCAGTAAAGAAGCTCAGGTCTCGAGTGGCGACGAGTAAAGAAAGGAGAACACGTGTCGACATCTTGTTTTATCCCTGTGTTTACAGTGCGATAAAGAAAGGACCGAACATACAGTGGAGGAAGAAATAATCACTTCCTCTGTCCCTCTCCGTCTCCTCTGAGGACACTCGAGCGCAGCTATTGATCAGCAGGCTGCCTGACAGCTGAGCAGCAGACATTGAGACATGGAGGTGCTGTGGAAAGACCTCGGCTCGTTTCCTGCTGCATCAATCAGCTCAGGCTGCAGCAGAGGATCTTCTGCAGGCAGGAGAGCATCAAAGCATCCGGCAAGGGATCCACCGACAGAAGGAAATACAAACCACAGCAGTGGAGGAGTCTTCCTGAGGAATAAAAGTAAGTAGAAGAAGATTGTGTTCTTCCACCAAGGCCGAAACCACCCTTATGAAACCACATTGAAATTCACTAGATCCAGATTTTTATTTATCATAAACAAGATGCAAGAATTGTTCCCTTGGAATTTGGTTAAATATCAAATTTAAAAGTCACAATGTTAAAGGAAGTAATGAGTAAAATTCTGGATCCAGTTCTTGGTCCAGATCCAAGGTTTCATGGCTTCAGATTTTTGTTTGGATCTGCACCAAGTTGCACAAACTCAAAAGACGGCAATCTTCTGAACATCACTCTCTGAGAAAGTAGTTTTTGAGTAATCTTGCTCAGATAAAAAAATAAAAACACCTTAAATGTTACAGAAAGTGATAAAAACTTGATTGAATCTTCCTCGACCCAAACCCATCGTGTTAGATTTAGCGTGAACCTTCCTAACAGGGTGAACACCAAAATTTTCCTTTGTGTTGCAGATCCTCTTTGATTGAAATTGCCTCAGTTAGGCATCTGCTTGTTGACTTCATTCCTTTGGGCGTGTGCTCCACCTCTCTGAGGAAAGGTTAGAGGAAGCTCCTCCTCCTCCTCCTATAGGTGCAGAGCATGAAACCAGGTGACTGTATTGCATTCGATTTACGGCTCAGCAGTGAGTGTGTGTTTAAAGGTGTCTCTCAGGGCCATGCCTCCTAATAATATAGAAGAGTGAAGTAACATGTGCATGGAATGAACCAGCCGACGCTGCCGTTGATCAATCTCCTGATGGTGCGAGGAGAACGAGGCTGCAGAGATTTACATGTCCAGGTCGGGGGAGCATGTTTCTCCTGGTGGGGGAGCCGGGTTTCTTATCAAACATGCAGAGCCTGTCAGCAGATCTGTCTGAGTGCAGCTGTTGAACCGGAGCCCTGCGCATAAATATAAATGCAACCTGTTGGGGGGGGAAGTGCTCCGGGATCTTGGCTCGGTTTCTTCCCCCCCGGGTGCAGCCAGAACCACACGGTTCAGAGGGTGTGTCGTATAAAACATTACGATTTAATTCTGTAATTCATCTGTAGTCGTTCTGCGTTCTAAGAGACCAACTGAGTGGAATGTTAACATATTCAATTTGTTTTTCTCATCAGATTACAATTTTAATCTCCTAATATGATGTCCTTCTTCTGGTGTACATCATGAATTCATTGTCGAAATAGTTTTTTCTTCAATACGACACAATAATCCTCCATCATATATTCGTATACGTTTCATATTCTATACAGATTTAAACTAGCGATGCCTGTGAACGTGAACCTGTTTCTTTAGTGGCATCGCATTTTATCCAGTCAGTCAGATAATTAAAGTGATCCATTAGTTTGATGGCATCGTCCAGCTTGATGCAGCGTCTGTGCACAAGCGACCACATTCGTTAGTAACTTGGCGGCTCACTGTAGAATAGGATTTAATAAAAAGAGGGGGGGTGCCAGAGTTTGCTTTGGCACTCAGAACAGAGCTTTACACAATCAAGCTGCCATTTGTTTGCTTGGCCGCAGTGAAATGGAGAGACGCATGAGGAGGAGGAAGTGAAGTGAGCATCTCCTTCCTCTTTGAGTGCAGGAGACACACAGTCTGTAGAATCGTCTCAGGAGCCACTGGTCCCAGCGAGAACTTCAGACTTCCTCCTGGAGCTTCATCCTCTCTTCTGGAATTCAATCACAGTTTCTACACCTCAGGTCCAAAGACCCTCTCACCTGGAGAACAACAGCCGAGGCCACGAACCAGCAAATCGAGGCCTCGCACGCTTTACCCCCGTGCCAAGCACTTAGTGATGACTCCACGTGGAGAGGCATTTTCTGCTTGTTGTCCCCCCGTCATCACCCTGGGGCGCGATAGCATTAGCTAAACGCCTCGAGAGCAAATACTGACACAAGTGCCAGGGCTCACAGATGCACTGAGTGAGAGAGAAGGAGAGAGGGGGGGGGGGGGGGGGGAGCTGCAGCCAGGATGCTGCGGTATAAGCAGATGGACTCGCTGTGAGGCATATTTCCTGTATTTCACACCACAACTGGTCCAGTTTGTGCGGCACAGCGCCGGGTGATGTCTCGTGTCAACACTCCGGGGTGTGTGTTTGTGTGTGTGTGTGTGTGTGTGCAGGTGACCGTGAGCATGTTCGGCCTGGACGTTAAAGGCAGGTCTTGAACTCCAGGTCTCCAGAGGGTTTCAGTTGACGGGTGGATCACAGGTTTTTGTTCACGGCACAACAAATTGTCTTCTTTGGCACCGCTTTTTAAATTTGTCATTTTTTCATTGTTGCATCTGTCTTGTCTCCTCCCAGTCGCTCGTGGCCAAACCTGAAGATTATCCAGAGTTCAGTGCATGTCTGAAAGCACAGCCCCACGTTTCCATTTAACTTAATCAGAGCTTTTTGAGGTTTGATAATTGGCACACATGGCGATTGGGATTGGAATTGGCACACATGGCGATTGGGATTGGATTAATCGTGCCAATTTACCCGTTCCCTCGTATGAGGGTGGACAGGTGGCTGGTTGGACGCCCGGCTCCTCTGCACCACGCTGGAAGATCTCAACCCTCTCACGCTCATGAGCAGATGTCAGGTACTTGGCAGGACTGGCCCACAGGTTCCCCGACAGAGCATCTCCAGATGGGCCTCCGCTTTCCCCCTGAGATAAAAAACCATCCCCCCGGCCTCTGCTCCACACACGTCCCTCCTCCTGTCTCTTTCCACTTGGCTGGTTCCACTTTTAATGGCGCACACGGTGGAGTGATGACGGGCAGCCCGGTGGCCAAGTCACCGATTACTAATGACGGGGTGGGACTCGGACTTATCCACGTTCTGCCTCTCCTGTCTGGATCACAGCAGGGAGCCTCTCAACTTGTCCTAACATCCTCTTAACGCCGCACTTTACTTTTCAACCACCCACGTTTCCCTCCCCCCGCCTGCTCACACTCAACCTACATGCTTCACTTTGGAATCACAACCGCGTGTGTAGATTTTCTCACGTCGGTTCATCTCCGACTCTTCAGGCGGTAAACGCACCTTCCTGCAACTCAGGAATTTCTGAATAATACATATTCTGGTGGTGAGCAAAAACTTCTGAAACTCTCATTGTGTGTTTACGTCCCTTTTTAAACCCTCATAGATTTTCTAAATTGTGAAGTTATCGCGCCACGTTGGCGACGAGGGAGAAATGCAAATCGCCAGCGGCGTGCTCTTCCTCGCTCTCGGGTTCCTGAGCAGCTTCCTCTCGCCATATGCTCAGCCGGCTCAGCCCCGTCCTGCAGGAGCCACCTCAGCCCTGCTAGTCTGCAGAGGAAGTGGAAGGAAAATAGCCCAAAGTTACCCGTGACACAAAAAACCTGAATAACAAGAGAAACTCTGCCACAACCGCTTCCAGCTACTCAGCCTGTGTGTGTGTCTGTGTGTGTCTGTGTGTGTGTGTGCTCTTTCCACCAGGGTACTAATGTCTTAAAACAGAAGCAGCATCTGTTCAGCACTATTTTCTCCTACACTTTGGCAGTGAGCTGTGTTTAGTGATGAGGCCAGAGACGGAATCCAGGAGCGACTTTTGTTCTTACACACGACACAACAACAACAATCGCCATGAGACAGTGAAGCTATTTCAGTCATGAGAGGCTTAACATGTTATTACCACAACCAGGGAGGTGTTAGTTGGTTTGTTTGTTAGAAGCATTCATTAGTTAGCATGGAATTTGATGGACGGTTTGAAGGAGGAACTCAGAAATTTGAGCATCTGCATAAACAAGTGGATCCAGGATGTTATTTTTCTTCCACGTCTTCTTGAACATGGAGGGATGGTGGTGGTAGTCTTGGTGGAGGAATAAGCAGGATTATGCAGAAACCACTGAACCAATTTCCACCAAATTCATTGGAGGGACGGGGCCCGGCTCGGGGAAGAATAATATTTCAATGCAGATTAAAGGGCTGATCCAGGATTATAGTTTTTTTTTTACTTTCTTTAAAGAAAGTTTTCAACATTTTCATAAAGAATTCACGGATATTGTTTTAAAAAAGGAAAGAACATTTCTGTGGTCGGATATTTGATGGAGGTTTTCTACACATTAAGAAAAGGCGGAGAAACCTGCATCCACACTAATGTGTAGCTGAGATGGTGTGGATACATGATGGTAGAATTGCCTTGAAGAGCCGAGGATCTCATTCTGAAGTCGGGAAAAAACTTTAAGAAACAAAGACCAATTGTTTCTCTTGTCTTTAAGAAACCATTGACTTCCACTCTTCCCATAATACAAATGTGCAGAAAACAGAAAACAAACTCTGGAGTCCAGGAGGACATGGAGGGCGAGGCAGGTGCCTGTCAGATCATGTCGGCATCATCAGCCGTCTTTTACTTGGAATCTACAACAGCAATATAATAAGTGGAGCTCCCTGAGAGAGCCGCTGGGCAAACTGGATCCCAGCTCGTCCCCAAGACAAATCTGCTCTGCTGGCTCAGGGAAAACAAAATAAATCACAAGACCGACTCGAGCAAACAGATGAGTTCAGGTGCCGGAGAGGGTGAAGAGTTTAAACAGGTGTTTAGTCCATTAAGTGAATGTAAATATAAATGTTACTCAATCATATCCAATAGTTCAGCTACTAAGTCTATAAGGAAACTGGTATATGCTGATAAAACTTTTACTTTAACCTCCTTTATGTTGTATCCTGTCTGTTGGTTTGTGTGTGTTTGTTTGTGAGCAACATTATGCAACAAAAGCCCATTTAGATTCTCTCTCTTGGGTGGGGGGGGGGGGGGGGGGGTGAGGTCAAAAGAGCGAGGAAAAAGAGGGACGTTTTTATAGATTTGGTTTAAGACAGATAAACGTTAAATCATTCCTCTAACGCTGAGTTCCTTTGATTTCTCCCCGGAGAGCAGTTAAAAGTCCGGAGCGTGACCCGCTCTTAAAACGTTTGCATAACCGACTCAGAGGTTTATTCTGCCGCTAAAACACGAGAGGTGTTTCACTGCCGAAGCAGAATATAATTAATAATAAGTAATTTACAATCTCCTCTACTACCTTCTTAAAAGGCTTTACAGAATAAGGACTGTGTGGACTATCTAGAAGTCATTAACCCGAACTGCTGTTCGCTAAAAGGAGACTAATGTGGCGGACGTGAGGACCTCCAGTGTGGGATTGTAAAACGAGGAGGAGATGGACGATTTCAAGGTGATGACATCCTGAGGGCTTGAGATTCATCACGGGACATCAGGAGAGATCGGGACCAGTGCCTGTCCAAGGAGAGCCTGTCCACTTAGAACCTCTCCAAGGAGAGCCTGTACAAGGAGAACCTGTCCAAGGAGAACCTGTCCACTTCCCTCTAATCTTGTTGAACCAAAGTTAGCTCCAATTCTCCGAAATGGCAGTCACCAGGTCGTCCTAAATGAATTGAGGTGAAATATATTATTACTTATATGTCAGAGGGGAATTGAAAAAATACTAATATTAATAAACATGAGGTTTTCATGCTCAATGCTTCGTCCCAGCTATTTAACTTTAGTTAAGCATGAACAGGCGAGCGATCTGCCTCCTTAACAGCCACAACCTGGATCAAGGGAAACTGTAATGCAAGAGGAAGAATCCATACAGGTCTGAGAACAGGCGAATTCCACCCGCGGCAGAACTCCTGCTCCCATCAAATCTCAAACACAAAGGATATACAAGGGTCTGTTTTATAAGGTGGTGTTGTGAGAATGCTTGGTGTGTGTAACTGAGTGTGTGTGTGTGTGTTTGTGTGTATAGGTGTTGTCTTCTCTTGAATCCCCGTCCGACTGGGCCGATGCATCGCAGGATAAACCGAAAGCGGCTCGGAGGCTCGGAGGAGGTGTTCCTGTGCGGAGGCCAGGTGGCAGATGGTTGGAGTTGGGAGATGAAAGCAGGAGAGGAACCAGTGATCTACTCCACAGAACACTGCTGCGGGAGATGGAGGGCGCTCCCTCTCTTCTATTTTCTCCCTCCGTGCCTGAGAGCGGGTGATGCATCGGGGTCGGGCGCGGTCGAGCGTCGGGAGGATCGGAGCGGGCGACGCCCACTCGCTGGGGCCCGAGACGCATGAGGAGGTCGGGGGGAGGGATGAGGAGAAGGAGGAGAAGAGAACAATTCAATATACTGGTATTTTTAGGTCATTCTGTTTTATTCCCCCCCCCGACAGGGATTTGGAATATTAATCAAATGATCTGATGAAACCTTTGACCTCCCCCAACAGAGCCCCCCCCCCCCCCCCCCGCTCCAGGACGTGGGCCTCACCTGCGATCACACACATTTACATACCCACGCTCATCATCTTGCATAAATCGAGAATGACAGGGGGTTCGGGTATCGGCCTGTCCGTCAAGAGGGAAGTTAAGACGCTGCGCATCAATTAGCATCGCTGATGAGCTCTGGAGCTTCTGGTGGTGTGTGTGGGGGGGGGGGGGGGGGGCAGCTTTTTGTTTATCAGATGTTGTAAATTCTCACCTGGGATCCACCCACTTTCTCTCTCTCTCTCTCTCTCACTCTCTCTCAGTTCTCTCCGTGTCTCTCGTTTAAAACCAGATCATTTAAATTAAAAACTGCAATTTTATTCATTTTTTCCCCCAAGATGCAAATGTCTTGAAAGTGCAGAAACAAAGTTTAAACGTCAAACAGCCTCCGGAGAGGAAACAAAAAATGTCCGTCCCTTTGAGGACCCGTCTCTAACACTGGACCCCCGACTGATTTGCAACCAACTCACCATCTCCTGACCTCATCTAGTTGTTGTAGTCATCCATCATTTACACACGTCTGTTTCCTGCTGTGCAACCAGGTGTCAAGCCTCAAGCAACAATATATAAATAAATCTTCTTTATCCTTTGCATCACTTTTTCATCCAGGTGACATTAGTTTGATTTCAGGTTCACGTCCATCGAGTGTTATGGAAAAAAATGTTTTCTCACAGAGTTTTGCAGGTTTTTGTCGTGATAGAAACACACAAAAAAACGACACTCGGCCGTGCGTGTGTGCGTTCCACCGACAGCAGAGGAGCCTATTACACAGCTGAATGACTAATGCTTCTTATTGTCACAGGACAGGGGCGCCGGAGATGAGCATCGCCATTGTCCCCCTCCATTGTGCGCCTCAGCTATTGTCGTCAGGCGCTAATTAGTAAATAAGAGCTGTTGACACGCCGCTGCACAGTGCTAATGAACACAAAAGGTGTTAAGCCACAGGAGAGGCTGCCGCAGCCTCATCGTGGTGGTGGGCGGTGAAAGAGCAAAATGGCTTCTTGTGTGTTTGTGTGAGCTTGAAAAGACGGGGAGAGACAATGTGTTGCGTGCAGGACCAGTGCGTCTCCTCACAGCTCCTCTGGTAAATCTCCGAGCTGCAGACAGGAAGCTTATGGGATTCACGAGTGGACCCCCCCCCCCCCCCCCCCCCCGCCCCCCCCACAGCTTCATGAGGACGGAGAGGTGACTTTGGAGAAGGCGCCCTGATTGAGACAATAACTTGGCTGGCAACGCGGCAGGACTGGTTGCCTCTCGAAGGGGGGGGGGGGGGGGGGAGAGAGGGGATGGGGATGAGAGAGGGGGGGGTGAGGAAAAAGGGAGGGAGGGAGATAGGGAATCTGTCAGGTATAAAAAGAGGCCAAAACAATGGCGCGAATGAGGAACAAGGCTGCCTGGGAGTTGACAGAAAGACATCAGTCCTCGGTGACAAGGACAGAGACCCTTATCAATGAGCTGCACTCTGCAGGCCCGGCAGAGACAGACCGGAGCGGGGGGGCGCTGAACTCCTAAAAGAGTTTGTTTGCCACTGATGAAAATCCAAAGAGTCACCACACAGCAAATACTACGACAACAGAGATATGACAGGAAATATGATTCTTTATTCATGAAGCACAATACAAAAAACAATTTGCACAAGTTCCAACAGTCAAGCATGAGCACGAGATCCAGTATTTGCAGGAGGTAAAGAAAAGAACCAAGAAAGCCAAAGGATTGATGGTTGATAGAGTAATTAGGATCTGCAGCCTGAACCTACACTTATCCCACATGAACCCTATTCCTCAATTCATGTGTTCCAAGAGCAAAAAGAAAGACAGTCCTCTATCTGCAGCCGGAGAGATGAATGATCTGTGCAGCGTTTTCATTTCGCCTGAGCTCAGCAGGGGTTAACAGCTCTGCAAGTCTGGGTGACTCATCTCCACTTCAGTGGTGAGATAAGCTCTGGGATACATCGGTTCTTTAATGAAGGAAATATTCCTGTGCGCTGAAATAAACGTGGTTAAAAAAACTCCTGTGTTGTCGGAATACTGAGAAATACATATATTAGTCTAGATGCACATCTTTTAAATGCAGAGGTTAGAGGAGGAGGAGTCTGATGTATATTCAGATCTGGGAGGTACGGACGAGTGGAGCTCGAGTCCCGGACGCTGCTCGCCGGCCGCCATCAGAATTCATCAGACGGGTCCTCGGCCACTAAACTGAGCACCAGTCAGCGAGTGGCTGTAATCTGCTGCCAGAGCCGAGTCCTGTGAAGGAAACATCTCAAGCGTTCAGCTGTCTGCTCCTTTCGCTAAAGTCAATCTCCCGCTTGACTCTCCTCTCCTGCTCCGGTGGATGTGTGTGTGTGTGTGTGTGTGCAATAAGAAACACAACCAGCTACACACAGACAGAAGGGAACACACGCACAAAACACAGAAAATTTCAGGGAGTCATCCATGCAGGGCGTGTGCCCACGAGGCTGCCAGTGGGAAGGAGGGCAGGTTGACGTTGGGAGGTTGGGGGTTGCGATGTGTGTGTGTGTGTGTGTGTGTGTGTGTGTAGGGGGGTGGGGGGGGGGTGTTTGAGTGGCTCTTGCTGACAAATGTCCCCTTTTACTTTCAAGCTGCTGTGAGCAGGTGATTGATCAATCCAGGGGACGTGGTGCAGGGGCTTTGGAACGAGGGAACATGCAGTGAAAGAACGTGGTCTGTCGGCAGATTTGTCCCCGAGATTGTGCGACTGCTCAGATTAACAGTCGCCTTCTGCTCGGAGCTCCTGAGACCACGGCCTCTTTGAAGGAGTCGGACTCGGGGGACGAGGTGATAATCAGCGAGGCTCGAATCTCAAGTGATGATATTTTTCATTTTTTCAGCAAAATCGAATTCTCTTTCCTCTGTTTCGGAGGAAAATTAAGTTTTTCTTTTCTTTCGTCGTGTTCAACGGCGCAAGAAACACAAGAAGAGATTGATGTTCAGTGTTTATTTGGGGCTTTAATGTGCGCAATGTGTTTTATCTGTTGAGCAGCTTCTGTTTTTTGTGCAGTTAATATCTGTTGAGCTAATGCCGACACATTTACACTGTTGTTTTCAAAACGTCGCCGTTGATTAATGTGCACTGTCTCCAAAAAGAAGAAGAAGGAGAGAAAAGATGCAGAGACACAGTAAAACAAATCTCTATCATCTCTGCAAACGATTCAAAGGTGCAGCTGAACTCGGCTTAATCTTGAGAGGAGTGGGAGCTCGTGAGTCACTATCAGCACATGACTCTTTCTTCTTTCCATGTTTGATTCCTAATGAGCGAACCCCAAACTCTTTATATAGATAGACAACATTCTATAGCTCTTAAAAAGTGAGGTTTAACTTTCCCTATTGCCCCCTGGTGGCTGGCTGCAGCATAGGTCACAAACCTCAACCTCCTCCATGTAGTTAGACGATACATGGACTAAACTAAGAGGTCAAGGATGGAGTGAAACATCAATATCATCGAAACAAGATGGCAGCCTTTCTATCTGGGATGTTCTGGATAGCGAGAAGTGTCCATCGTCTGTGGAACTAACTCTTTAACCTCCTCAACTCTCCCAGAAACCATTGTTTGCCATCAGCTGTAGAGAGACAGTCACAAACCGTCGTTTCACGCAGGAGGGAGACGGCTGAAAAACAAAAAAAACCTCTGTGAATGATGAATTCCACCTGCGCTGCAACTCTATTATAAAACACGGCTCTGGGAAGGAGAGCGCCTGTCATCACGAAGCAGCCGAGTCCACAAAGTGTGAGGAGCCTGTGTGAGTTTTGAGGGAAACGCATCTGTGCTCTGAAATCTGCACGCATCACTAAAACGGAAATAATGAATAAACGTGGCGCCACCTGGAGTCTGCTTTGATGGATTTGAAGGTTTAATTGCCCAGGCGGCGTCGAGGAAAGGTTTCAGTGTTGTCTGTCACTGAACTCGGGCTGTGTGTTTTTCTCAGAAGCGTCGGCTGCCGCACAACAAACCCCCCCCCTTGAATTCTCCAGCGAGGGAATGAAATGAAGGTGATGTGTCGAGGAGCTTTTAGAGAGTCAGACCCAGAGAAACACATAAAGAGGGGAAACATGCATGCAGGGGACAGAGTGTACAAACCATGATGGGAGTGTGTGTGTGTGTGTGTGTGTGTTGGTGGAATGTGTGAGGTGCTGGCTGACAGAGTGTGTCGGAGAAACCCAGAGGAGACTGGCAAGACAGCTGGATGGAGTGGAGGCTACTGTCTTACATTCACAGCACAGCACTGAGCAGCTGGCCACCTCTTCTCTCGCTGTCACACACAGACACACACATACACACACATACACACACACACACACATTGGCAGAGAAAAAAGGCATGTTTGCTCAGACGGGCACAGTGATACAAGCCGAGGGATGGGACAAGCCTCAAAGTGCATTCTGAGATTTGAGGAGAAGTGCTCTCCCCTCACCGTGCTCACACACAGATTGGTTCTGAAATACGCCGCCGCCCCTTTGGCCGGCCTCCTCTATCAGGTGAAGCCCAACAGCTGGAAAGAAGAAGAAGACAGAATGGACAGATACAGGGGGGGGGGGGGGTGGGGGGGATATTGAGTCAGTCTTCCAGAGAAACCGATTTCCAACATGAAAGCGGTGCAGCGTCACACCGCATTAGGTCGGGTATAGAATGAAAAGGACGTGCATACCAATATTCTGCACGATAATACAAAATATAAAAAACCTGCCTGCCCTGAGGGTGTGTGCACGAGGCCTCTGCACACCTGACACAACTCCACAACCCCACAAGTGAAATCAGCAAATTGTATATGCTCTCATCTGTCATGCTCACATCAAAGGCAATTTCCTGTGTTCACGCCGTCTGGAACAATCCCGTTTTTTTATTTCCAGCACACGGAGCGAGCGGAGGGGTGAGCGCCCCCTGCTCTTTGTCTGTCCTCCGCCACCGTGGGCTGCCCTTTCTCATCAATGGACATGAATAATGAAGTGGAAGAGTGGAGGGTTATTTTCGGTCGAGGAGGTTCCTGGGGGTAAATGTCAGGAATATTTCGGATAAGACATTTGTGGATGAGTGACAGGAGGCTTGAGAGATAAAACTCATGATTGAACCATCGCTACCAGCCGATCGGGAGGCGACCGGACGCTGTGTACTTCAATAGGACTTTTGTTTCCTGTCAACAGCTTGTTGAATGTGTCCTCTTGTTGACGTGTCCTCTTGTTGACTGTGTCCTCTTGTTGTGCAAAAAACCAAGTGTCTGGAAAGCCACTTGTTTATTCTCTTGATTAATCTATTGTTGTTCTGTCTGCTGTCTTCCCACGTCGAGCTTTTGGAAACCCTCCGCTTGTGCAGCCCAGCATTTTTCACAAAACCCCAGTTCTTTGATTACAAAGGTCAGAGGAACAGTTGCGCATATATATATATATAAAAAAGAGGGAAAGAAGTTAACTATCAATCCCACGGACCGCTGCGTTTTGAAACATTCAATTACCGAGCTCCAAGTTCCTTTGTACACACTGCGAGCCGCGAGCCGAGCTGAGGACTACGCTTAATGTGCACATCCTGTTTGGCAGTTTAAAAACACCGGAGGTAAATTTAGCATAAATTGAAGGAATAGCGTGGGAGTTATTGTTTGGGATTGCTTTATATGGTTATGGCAGGTAGAGCAATACAGGCAGGAAGGAGGGAAATGTTCACGACCAGACTATAACCCTATACGAGCAGTAGATTACCCAGGGGGCGTCCAGGCTACTATAAGGAACAGCGAGTTTATCTTTAGGAGGAGCCCTTTAATTGTTAAAATGTAAAACCCTTTGGAAGAACATGGTTCTGCGCACCTGGTTCCTCCGTGCTCCGCGGTGTGTTCTCCAAAGTGAGGCACGTTTATAAAAAGCACATTTTGTGAAAGATTACATAATCTCACCGAGCTGGTTGCAGCCTCCTTTGATATCTGGCCGCTCAGACAAGGGCACTTTCATCTTCCCCTGTGTATCTAATTAGCAGTGGCTGGTCCCCGTGGCGGGCACAGCGAGGTGGTCTCACTGCCGTCATTAATCCTCCGGGCCTCCTGCAGAACAGCGCCGGACTAAACAGACCCGGCAGGGGTCAGGGGTCAGCTGCTGATAGCCGCCCCAAAACACACAGAGTCATGCTCATGGGCAAACACAGACACACACACACACCCTGAGAACAGCATCTGGTCAAACACCAGGGGAATCAGCCCTATTCAGACTCAACATGCTGAACTGGTAGTGAGCGGCAGCTGGTGCTGTCAAATGGGTGAAGGTCTCAGGTGCAGGTGGGCGTGCAGTCAAGCTCCACCTCTCCACTCCTCAATAAATGGTTACTTCTGTTTTATTTTATTTTTTTAAACAAGATGGCCATAGACAAGATGGCAAACTCGAGGCCTCTAAATTCTAGTTCACAGACGAGTGGGTGACGTCAGATCGAGCCAATCACAGCCATGTGTCTAAAAGTGGGCGGAGCTGCCATCAGTGTGAAGAGGTTCATCAGGACGCCATTAAAGAAACTGGATGCTATACTTTCTCCAAATGAGAACAAACACCTTCCCTCACAGGGTTTTAAGAAAGACGTGTGTTCTCCCCTGCTGAGAATATTTGGTAAAGTCTCATCTACCAACTGGCCCCTCTGGTCATGTGACACACTGACACATCGCTATGATTGGTTGTAGGTGAATCCAATTGAGTCCAGAGGCCCATCGAAAATCCAAAATGAATTCAGGGCTTCCAGACGATTTCGCTTGGCGTCGCCAGTCATCACCAGTTGACTCTGATCAAATAGACACTGGGAGGAAAGAAAAGCTCATAACTGCACAAACCCACGTTAGATACTTTGAATCCTGAGCCCTTGACTTGTGCAATAAAAACCCTTTTTAGGTCTGCAAGACGTTTCCAAGAAGAATAATCAAG
Organism: Platichthys flesus; assembly: GCF_949316205.1. Classification (NCBI taxonomy): domain Eukaryota; kingdom Metazoa; phylum Chordata; class Actinopteri; order Pleuronectiformes; family Pleuronectidae; genus Platichthys; species Platichthys flesus. The sequence goes on from NC_084967.1 coordinate 14,213,001, forward strand.
AAGAACTTGGCCTCTGGCCTAACAATTCAAGGTTCGGCACTAATTGGTGTGCGAGCAATAACGGACAGATGAGCTGTGAGTGAGCAGAGTGCGAGGACTCCACCAGAAGAGTAATTCAGGTATAAATATCTGGTTTATGAAGAGGGAGGCTGCAAAATGAGGATTTCAGGCAGATTCTGTGAAACTGATACAGAGCTGGAGGGCTGAGGCTTAGCTGTGAATCTGGATATTGCAAAGAGACAGAAATGGGGGAAGGGGTAGCAAGGTTGGTCAGAGAGACAGTGGAAGACAGGAGGAAGAGTTGGGGGGGGGGGGGAGGCTGAGAGGAGACCTGGATGAAGGCGAGATGAAGCGGAACCATGTCCAGGAACACTGCCGGGGAGAAGTGCAGTGGTATGGTTAAGATATGGTCACAATACAGCAGGAGGCAGCATTCTCTCCAAGTCGGATACAGTGTGTGTGTGTGTGTGTGTGTGTGTGTCTGCGTGTGTGTGTGCATGTGTGTGTCAGTCGGCAGAGCACACCCCGAGGCTTTACCCGCTGAGAGCAGTTAAACCTGGAATCAGACGGCTCGCTGGAAACAGATCTGCACAGAGCCGATGCAGAGAGAGAGAGAGAGATGCTTGTGTATAAGCCTCAGAGGCCGTGCGTTCCTATTTCCAGCACATGTTATTAACACTCATGACTGTGGTTGTCTCACTGGGAGCGATGGTAACGTAAGACCTGGGCTGATCATACATGATCCTGTTTGCCTCAGCTGGTCCCACCTCAAACCCACCGGCCCCCTGCACGTCAGGCGGCTCGGAGAGGGATAAAGATAAGGGAAGGAGACGGGACAGCAGGAGCAGATGGTGTTTTGGCATGCAGGACCACGTGTGTGTATTTGTGTGTGTGTGTGAGTTTGCTCGAGTGTGTATGGATCTCCAAATGCATTATTAAAAACCTGTCGCATTAACACCTGTCGCCCGGGTATCAGCTCGAGAGAGGGTGATCTCTGCATCCCGGATAATTAGAGATCAATTAACTGCTACGAGGAGAAGAGCGGGAGGAAGCAGCGCTGTGTGTTCTAAGTGAAATGTTTACGTCAAAGTGAACATCCACAGAGCTTTAACTGGAGAATCTGGGTCTCTTGCATCAACCAGTTTATTCTAACGTTTCTCTCGGCATGTTTGTGACTTGGTTGTGAAGTGCCGACACAGAGAATTTCCAACTTTTACACTTAATCCTTGTTCTACATCACCTCATCCAATTTCATCCACTTTTTTGAATCACCTCTCTTGGCAAACCACCAGGGGGTTGTCCAACTTTCAGAGAAAGTGCATGAAATGTTCTTTTAATAAAGCATATCTGTCTGAGATCCTTTCGGCCCGCTCCTCTAAAATGCCTCAATCAATTATACATGGCCGCTGCCAGCAGGCTGAGAGCGAGTCTTTTCTCTTTTTCTAAATTCAGCAGCTCTGATCGTCTGTGGGTGGTTCTCCCCCCCCCCCCGATAGAAGGGCTGAAATGCAAACTAAGTGGTGCTCTGTCTCGTCAGAAGTCGCCCACAGGATATTTGATTAGATGTGGGTTCACGCAGCAAAACTACAAGTTGATAATATTCTTTGTTTTGTCTCTGAAAGCCCTTCAAATGACAAAGGAGTCGTTTCTTTGAAGCCACATAACGAGCTGAAAGGACAAAATGGTGACAGAGACAATGTTCATCAGGTTTAACCTTGATTTAGCCTGATAGCATGTTAGCTTTGGCACAAATTACAAGGCCGAGGGAAATGTTGTTATTACCCCTCAGAGGAGGTAACGTTGCACAAGAGACACATCAATACCTAGCGTAAATGTAATTACGTCCAAATCCCATATAAATACAGGGTGCTAGGGCTCACTATAGTCATTAAAGTGCATCCTCAGGGGACCACGACTATCAAATTGTCATGGTAGTCCATGTAATCCTTGTAAAAAAGACAATATTTGACATGATATGTGGAATAGAGCATGTATGTGTCTAGTGAAGATACTATCTGTTGTTCTCCTTCACCTCATTCTGCTTTTACCCATTTATTCTGTGAATGAATATGATGCCGTAAAAACCAAGCGTCCCCCCACCCCCCCTCCACCGAGCCGCCTTCTTCTCCTCCTGTCCTGAGGCGCCATATGGTTCAGTATAAGAATTCTTTAACAGGGGATCTGGGAAATGTTCTCTTACAAACTTTGATTTAATAGACGGAGCGTTACGGGCTGGCAGCCTGGACAAAGATTTTATGAGCGTGTCCCCGCGGAGGAATATAGCAGTCACCAAATGAGATAAATGTTAGCACTAATAAAAGTCAAAGTAGCTCCCTCTCTTCTTTATCTGCCGATAGGGCCACGTTCCTCCTGAAGAGGGTGAGAACCGTCGGCTCTGCTCCTCTGCGGTGAAAAGGGAAGTGTGAGCAAAACAATGCAGATGGAGTCGAGGTAACCGGAGAATAGAATTTTTTTTTTCTTGTTACACCAATTTACCTCCGAGGCTTCACTTGAGAGGACGTTGGCTGCTATTTTTGGGTTTTGGCGGTGACGGAGGGAGAGAGGGACTCGTCACAGTGGGGACGTTTCAAGATTGAGAAACTCACAACAACAAAGAAAGTCAATCAGAAGTTATGAGGACACAGTTATTCTAAGAACTGAGCTAGTTCGCTGCCATTGGGGTTGTCTGTGAGGAAATTACAATGACGTGCAGTATTTTACACACTGAAATCAACTTGTATTAAGTCGATGAGCTGGTAAGATTTGTTTTATTGTGAAAGCCGGTGAACACTTCACTTCCAAGTTCATAAAAATGGATCACACTGTTTTTTCCTTTTTATTCACGAGCGTGATCTTTCAGTCTGAGTAAAGGGGAATTGAGACTTATTGATTTCCGGCCCCTCACACTCATAAAGTTCCTGCTTGTGCCAAAAAGTATAAACTTTTTATTGTTGCAAACTGGGCACACGTCCTTACAGGAAGGAAGGAAGCTGAAGGAGGAAGCACATCGACAGCTGCAGGGACGAGAAGATGCTTTTACATAAACACAACTCAACCATTAAAACGGGACCAGAACCTGTTAATGGGTCTAGGCCCGTTTGGTGAGAAGCTTTTGAGATGTGGACTCTGCAACAGCTCTTTAACCAGATTAAACTCTTTAACTTGGATCTGCACGAGAGGCAGTAAACTTTTTGTAAGGATGATCATATTAATATTTGTCTTCGGAATTTCATTAATTTCTCCCGGCTGAGAGGAGACACAAACAACCCGGACCAACACATCTGATTCAATGCACTAATAAGCCGAGCGTGTCATTGCATTAATTTGATCTGACATCACTTCGGGTCCACTGGGCACTAAAGAATTCACACAAAGGTTTAGTTTTATCTATTCTGCCCATAGTGAAGTCTGGAGAGCTTGTGGTATACCCAGCTTTTTTCTGTTCTGTCACTGTTAATGGATCCCAGTGGGGCTCACTCATCTCCCAATACAAAGAGGCGGCTCTAAACAATGCACATAGTGGGTGGCTGGTCATTTCTAGTGTTACAGGGCATGAATAAATACGTAGAGCACTGAGAAACCCACATATGACCATTCAACCGCTGCGAGAGCTGGCGTCCCTGGTTCTGCCGAGGCCTATTAACGGTGTCAGTTTGGTAGAAATCTGAATGTGAACTTTGCCCATTAAAATTGTTGAGCATTGGAACTTCTGTGCCACTTGAGACTAAAAACACAAACATCAAAAAGTTTCGAAACACACTTTGCGTTTCGTTGATATATGCAGCGGTTTTATTAAACACCACAAGTGAGGTCCAATGTTTTTATTAGTTCAGCTGGTCGCGGACACTGAGTCCATTATGCAGCGGAAACATTCCAAAGCAAACTTGTCTTCACTACTCACATTGTAGTTGTTATTAGGCCGTGACTTTATTTTATGAGCATTAAATATCTTATATGATGAGTCGTGCATCATTAAAAGCTGGTAACCAGTATTGCTGCTGGATGTCGGCTCAGTGTTCTCCCAGTGTCTGTGTGGGTTCTACAGATTCACTGTGCATGTGGCAGTAACATTTTTAAAAATAGGGATTCAGTCAACTGTCTGCAGGTTGGTTGGACACTTTTGAACCCAGCTCGTTTCCTCCAGGAGAAGCACTTCTGCAGCTGCACATGTTTCTTTGCCTTGACAAAACCAGTGGCGAAGGTTTTTTCCACAGTTCCCAACAGGAGGACTCGTCTGACCAAGCTGTCCCCTGTCCTCTCACTCCAGGAGCCAATCTGAGAACCCGGAGCACGGACCTGTCCTCAATCCACGTATCCGAGAGGTGCCACGTCACGCTGGTGCTTCTTTTAAAGTCCGGTTTCTAATTGTTTTCATTATTCGCCATCTAAAAAAAAGTCTCCTTTCGCTAGAACTAGATATAAATTGTTTCATGCAACACCTACGGACCCCGGAGGATGTCTCACTCTCAAAACTCCTCCCGCTCCGTCTCTGAACCCTGAGGTGAACAGATTGCTCCGGGTCATGAATGATTCAAGAGCTCCCGCTGACGGAGAAATAAAGACTCACAACAGCCTTGTGTTTTTTGTTCCGTCGTTAAAATAATTGCGAAACGTTCCGAGACGCGCGGTATTTACTTGTGGTGGACATACTGTCTGATATACCTTACTCATTATTGCCTGAAACACCCTTGACTCATCCGTAATGTTCCCACTTCATCACTCTGAATGGGCTCTGTGCTGCTCGTGGAATCCAGCTCTCTGAGTTATGAGAAATCCCTCGCTTCCCTCCGCATAATGTAATCCCCCGCAGCACTCACAGGCACGGAGATTAATCTGCCATTTCTCACTATATTAACCTGCACCTAAATATGTAATGTGTGAATGGAGGCAGCGCCGCGGAGACGTCCCGGCGGAGCCTCTCTGCGGCTCGGCTCCCCGACCACTTGGCCTCCACCTCTTCTTGAGCCTTTAGGCCGAGAGTGCTCATCAATATGAATACTCCTGTTTTTCCGCTGCACTATTACTGACTGTTTTGTTTCTCTCTGCAAGACAACAGGCACTTGAGATACGGGTGAAGAAGTGTTGTCATGAAGGATTGTGGGTTTCTCTGCCACACAAACACAAACACAGTCTTGAACCTTTTTCAAACGTGGTCTCTGAGTCATCGCTGTGTGTTTAGCTAATGGCCTCCGTGATGGCTCCCTTCAGACGTTACAGGATGGTAATGATGTCCGTTTCACACCAGGTGATGGATTTAATGACCTACTTTGCAGAATTGTATCTTGTGTTTACGATGTACTTTTATTTTTTAGTGCGTCACATCCACTAACATGGAGGAGGTGGGACTTATGGGTCTAAATTGCGATGCCAAGGATTTATTGTCGTCACCTTTGAATCCAATTCATGCTCTTCAGTGTTCTGCTTTACATTCAATCTGTGAGAACGGGGGAAAGTAGAAAAATGCAGGACTCTGAAGTTCATTGTCCTTTTTCTCTCGCCCCATTGTTTTCCTAGATTGTGCTCTCTCGACTTTGGACAGCATCATCCACTTTCCCCCCCATAAATCGTCTTTTAGAGCAGCCCCTAATCTCCAGGACTGCTGTGTCCGTGAAAACACTGTAACCTCGTCTTTATAAAGGATGCAGGGAGGAATTTCCAAGGACCAAGACGTGGCTGTTGTGGCCGTACCCCTGGGTCGTATTTAAACTGCTCATCCTCTGTCTTTCTGGACTGGTGGCTGCTGCACTGGGCCCGTATTAGTCCTGGTTTAGAGGAGACTTGCTGACACAGCTCGAGCAGCAGCACGGCGAGCGACTTACAGAGAGGTGAGCATCAAATATCAGAGAGTTTACGTCTGGATAAAAAGATAAGCGGAGAGGAGAGGAGTTAAAAGCTCTGGTGCAGCTTTATTTCTCCAGGTGTGTGTGTGTGTGCGTGAGTGTGTGTGTGTGTGTGAGTGCGAATGTAACTTATATCAACTTCTAATAAAATATTTTTTTACTGTCACTACTTCACCAACCGGCAAAGGCAGCTTACACAACTAAGCAATGTGGGTCAGAGCAGATGCCTCTGGAAGGGAAGCACTTCCTATTTATATTTCATTTTTGTATTGCTTACAGCTGACGGGGGGGGGGGGGGGGGCACCAATTTCATAAAGTTACTTTTACATCAACGATATAATCACTTATCTTTTCTTATCACATTCATGACTTACGTGTCTGCATGCATCCTCGGCCCCGTGTCCGCTTGTTGTTGGTTTGTTTGTATGTTTGTAAGCAAGATTACACAAAAACTACTTCACAAACTTAGTGGTATTAGTGAGGGAGTGTGACCAGTGTTGCTGTAGCCACGGCTGAAAGTATGTGGTCCAGGTCTGTGTCTGCTTGGATAGTGAAAACTTTCTGGACTGAGAGCAACTGGAGCTGCAGAGCAAAACACCCACTGAGAGATGTTATTGTTAGAATTCACACTTTTGAGCACAGCATGAAACCGGGGCAGGACAAATGATAACATGAGTGTGTGTAATTTCGCGCAGATTCAAATAGAAAATCAGTTTCTTAAGAGTGTATCTACCTGTGACCTCCACCCACGTCCAGCTGAGACACGTAATGTCACCTAATGGCCATGAGGCTCGGGTTTAATTTAAGGGAACTGTTGGACCTCGGCGGAGACGTGCACTCCGCTGAGCTTCATGTACCTCAGCAGCGAAGCCTCTCACCTAATGGCCGCCGTCCTGCAGGTTTACATTGACAGCTCCCCCCCCCCCCCCCCCCGCTGACAAACCCATGGACGAGAAGTTGCCTCTTTGCTGAAATAAAGATAAAGACCATTATCTCCTCATCGCTTGCACCAATAATTGTCGGACGTCCAACGACCTCCCACCAGCCCCCCCCCCCCCCCCCCCCGACAGAAACCTCTTGTCCAATTGGTCTGAAGCTTCTGCAGCAGACGACTTGAAATACAGAATCTGGCTTTTAAAAACAAAGGGGGTTTCTATTTATATGCAGCACATACGCCTTTTCTTTTCTTTTTATGCCACAGTGACAAAGCTGGAGGGGATATCGACGACAGTAAGAGGAACCACATTGCCCTGCTGTGTGTGTGTGTGTGTCTGTGTGTGTGTGTGTGTGTGTGTATGTGTGTGTCTGTGTGTTTGTGTGATCCTTCAAATGGAGAAATGAATCATTGCACCAGGAGGAGCTTGATTAAAGTGTTTCAAAGCTAATTCTTCTTTTGTTCTTTAAAAGGGATGCAACTGAACCGGTATCAAATGCAGTTGCTAGGAGACAACCAGTGGTGGTCCACATACTGGGAGCGGTGGAAATGCCGGCGCCGACTTCAGACCCGGCGTCACCGAACGGACAGTCGGTCGAGCTGTGCAGTGATTCAGAGGAATAAACAAATAATGAGGAGAATGAGCAGATTCCTCTGTGGCGGCTTCATTTACCCCCCCCCCCCCCCCTTCCGTGCTTCACATAAACAGGAGAGTCTCTACCTTTTGGAATTTTGAACTTCAGCAGCCCAGACAAGCATCTGCTCCCATGATGCACCCACCTCCTAATAACTCCCTCACATACGGCAAATCAAATGAGCATGAATTATTCAGCGCCGCCAAACAAGTCATACATAATCATTTAATGAGTTTCACTCCCTATCTCTTTTGGCTCCGATAGACTCGGAGGAAGACAACTTCCTGTCCGCGAGAGAACTCGGCCGGGTCGTCTTTGAACACGAGCGCAGCCACTTCTATTTTTTCAAGACTGATCCGACTTTTTCTGGGCTTCTGATGAAAAACAAACAGATTAATGGAATCATGAGATTAGACAATTAGCTGAAGACCAGCCACAGTCTCTGTTCAAACATCGGTACTTTCCTGTTTGTCACACAGCCGGCGACTGGTCTTCAGATTCTGGGAGAGAAAAACACACACTTATCCCTGGTGCTCGACAAATCATAACGAAACAGGGACTTTTTCCTGCAGGAGTGATTAAGCCACTGGTTTAATACTTTATTATACCAGCTGTAAAACCAGCATGAAGATATAATCCATGCTACAGAAGGATAAAAGAAAATACTTGACCTCAGTGCCGTGAGTGGATTTAAAGAAGGTTCCAGTTAAGTATTGCATCAGTACGCAGACATATAGATGCTTGAATTGTCAAATAAAGAAATAACAATACTTTCAGTTATGACTATTTTATGCTGAAGGTCTGTGCGTGTTTGGCAGCTCGTGAATAAATGATGAGGTGACTGATACCAGCAGATTCAGATGTTCACTGTAAACTGGCAGCCACTGGTTTTTCAGAAAAACTAAAACATCCCCTCCTCCGGAGAGACGGATTAGTCTGATGCCCTCAAAGAAACAAATTTGGAATATTTCTAAATTTCACTTTTCCTTTGATACGTAGTTTTAGTTTTTTATGATGTTGTGTAATGAAGAACCCGTAAGAAACTGAGAGAGCAGCTTTCAAACTCCACTCCCTCAAAATCAAAGCACGGCAACTAAAAACGAGCACATATGCCATGAAGAAGGTGGAGCAACGCACAGTCACACAAGTGTTTTTGTAATTCAACAAAAATCGAACACGACAACGAAACATTGTGACGACGACAACAGGCTCCTGAGGAATGTGGCTCCTGATTAAACGGAAGTGTCGGGGATGCCAGCGTCTCCCTCACTCTCAGCGACACTGTTCTGTCTCACAACCTCCCTCCGACTACACAACAACTTCGACAAACACAGTGCAGGTGAGGTGAGAGGAGAGGGAGGGGGGCAGATGTTGTGTTACACTGTTTTTTGAAAGGTTTGAAATCAGAATGAAGTAGGATGACACTCTGCAGAGCGAGTAGACACAAGTCAGAGGTCATCAGTCCCATTGGAATCCATCAAGCTGCACACGTTCACATCAGTCCTCTAAAAATGAATTTAGATTTAGATCAAGATCCAGAAAAATGTCCCTCTTCATCCACATCCATGCAAAGAAGATAGTAACTGGAGATTTTCAAGAGGCTTCTTGGTGCAAGCATCTCTTGTCCCTGAACCATTCCTGTTTTGTGGAGCAGAAACCAGCAGGGTTAAATAAAAGTTAATGGTGCAATGAAGCTAACAACTCACTGCTGGAGTTCATTACAAGCGTTTGCCCTTTTTAATACCTGTGTGTGTCCTGGTGTGTTCTGGCCTTTTTAAAAGAAAGTTCCACAAAAGCTTGAACATATAAAAACTGCAGGTGCTCGGGCCCCCCCATGGTTCAGACATTCAGTTAACTGGATAAGGATGGTTGTGTGTCTCTACGCCACACTACTACATTTTCATTTTAAAACTTGGAGAGCTTTAGAGCCGCTGTTAGAGAAGTTATGGAAACTCTGCTGGCTGCGTCTGGGTTTGTGTTTTTAGACGAATAGAAACTCAGACGTTTGGAAGATTAGACGTTGACCCTCACAGCCGCTTGACAATTCGGTCTTTTCTATCACGAAGTAGCCTTCACCGATTCAACAGGCTCCTCATCACATTCAGGGGAAAAGCAAACAGCCTCAGCCTCAGCTATACCAGTGCAGAACGCAACATGGATAATGACATTTAACAGTAACCTGTGCAGGTTGTACACGCCTCTCACCAATCGTCTACTGGGATTGGCTCCAGCTCCTGTGATCCTCAAAGGAAACTGAATCATTTCATGACAAAGCATCTACGTAAAGCAAAATGTGAGGAGTCTAACTGAGTCAATCAGGTTTGTTTTTCCTTTTCCCTAAAACTGTTAATCTCTCAGTTGCATGAAGTGAACTTCAATGAAACAAAAGCATGTGGACATTCTCCAGCTTATGTGCAGCTGTGAACGCGTCAGCACGGCTCTCAAGATTCAAGATTCAAGATTCAAGATTTTTTATTTGTCAAATGCACAACAACAACATTAAGCAGTCTGGCAGTGAAATGCTTGAGTCTCAGGCTCTCTTCTAACAATGCTCAAGTAATTACACACTATACAATAAAATAAGAGAAATAGTTTTAAATAGAATATCAAAATAGGAAATAATGTATATATATCTAAATATATATGAACAATTCATTAGTCGGACGTTACGGAGGCTGATGCGAGCGGGGGGGGGGGGAGCTGCTGGAGCTGCTGGAGACGAGGAGGCAGAGGAGCTCTGCAGACAACAGGCTGAGCTCACGCAGGATAAACATCATTACTTATTAATGGGCTAATATGATAACGAGAGTAGCACACATCGTGGCAATTAACAGTACAGTCAAGGTCATTAAATTTCACTTAAGTGAAAGTGTTACAGAGGCGGGTGGCGGCGTTGCATAATGAATAAATACACACAGGTTGTATAATAGATGATTTCTTCAGGTTATAAATGATGCATGTGAGTGAAATCTCTAGTTTCTTTACGTCCTCACATCCACATGGAATCTTTCAACTGTGCTGAACATCCCCCAAAAAGAAATCATGTTTTTGTGAATGAAAGAAAAGAATCTAAGGAGGATTCAAACTGGCCTGTGGTTCCTGACGGGGTTTGATTTATTCCTGATTGTGGATGCTGGTAGAAAAATGACGTGTCAGCGCTCAGGTTTCAACAAATCAGATGTTTGGAAAGTGTGTTCTCCGTTGTAAAAGTTTTAATATCACGGCCAGGCGGTGGTGGAATCAAAAATAGAACATCCTGGTCCTGTGGGGAGAACAGGTATGTGCTCGGTAAATATTTGATGTCTTCTGTGTGAGTGTAACGCTGCATTTGAGATGTTCTGTACATTCGATCATCAGTCAAGGTTTTTCTCGGATACCTGTTGGACCGGCGAGGTTGTTGATGGAGAGACGAAACAGACAGAGCGGCTGAATCATCATCGCCCTCGGGCAACTGCAGCCGGAGCTAGAAAGACCAGAAAAGAGAAAAAGCATTAATGAAGAGAGGGGAGTGAACCCACATGAGCAGGAGGAGAATGTGTCGAATCAGCAGGTGAAACTTAATTCAGAGTTTGGAAACAACGGGACGGACAAACTGACGAGAGGACGCACCTGACGCTCTACTTTCCTTCGCTGCGTCACAGAGTCTGGAACCCACAACCTTCTGTCCGACTCGATAACGAGCTCCATCCGCCGACACGTCTGTCGTGGCTCATGTGGGGATGAGATCATTTCATATCACGTGGTTGGTTATTCTGGCTTTGAATTAATAAAGCTGCTCAGGAAGAGAATACCACCTGCCTGTGTGATGGGACGTTTCCAGACAGGCGGCTGATTTATGACTCAGATATTGCTGTCCAATGAAATCTCCCCTCCCCCCCGTCAAAGTTCTTTCTTAATCATCATTTCAATTAGTAACTCTTATCTTATTGGTGTCAAATAAATCCTTATAGATAGACAAGAAGTCTTGATAGCGTCATAGTGAAAATATTAACTTATCCAAGAATAGTTTTGAGTTTTGAGTGTACGTCACTTCGGACATCTTGGGCTTTATTCCCCATCTTATTTAATCGCAGGATGTGTAAAAGAAAATGGTCGGATCCCTTGAAATAACAAGTGTAAGACTTGCACTGTGAGATATTTAAGCTTATTACAGGTAGCAGATTGCAGATCGAGCAGTTTTCACACCCTTGAAGATCAGGAGAAGAATGCATCATAAATGGACTTATGTAACTTCCCCCGGGGATTTAGCTAAAGCAGAGGGGGGGGGGGGGTCTCACTCCTCACACCTGAAGGACGGCGTCGGAAGCCACAGCACGGCGCGCGATAAGAGGAAGGACGTGAGCCACTTTATCAGTGTTTTCAAATGGAAGTACACACGGCGTTTCAGAGATGTACATATACATGCATTTCTAATTGGCGCGGCGAGGACACCAGGGGCTGGAGTGGAGAGCTTTTCAGTGGGAGAGACACTGACATGATGGAGACCGAGGCTGGCAGGGGAGATAATAAAATAATAATAATAAAGCACACGCAAATAGATGTAGGTGAGAGAGCGAGAGAGAGAGTCAGGGGGAGGGAGATAAGGCAACGGATGCATATCAGAGGAAACACATTAAACAGTGAGGAATAACCAGGGTTCTCCAAAGAGAAAACATTAACACCGGATTCTTAGGGAAAATGGTGTCTTCAGTTTGTGGGGTCTTAGCATTTGAGCCGGATTGAGGAGTGAACAAATTCTTATACAGATATATATTAAGGAAAATTATTAAATTATTACTAAAATTGATCAAATTGATGGTGGATATTGTTCAGTTTAAACATTATTATAAGCAGATAAGTTCATTTTGAAAATGTTTATGTCACCATGTCAGACCGCCACAGTTTTTATCAATTTGCCTACAAAGTAAAAGCACAACGTTCATTTTGTTGCCGCGATGCTTTTGTATTGAGTTGCATAACAGAGCTTTTATTTTGAAAAGTTTAGAACTTGGCTCTTAAGATTTTGACTTAACAGACCAGTTAGATAATTCATTTTTTAAACGTATATTTATAAACCACACATTTGAAAATTCAGCAAAAAATTTAAAGATAGACCAGTTAGACCAGTTAGGGTGAAAGAATGAATGAATCCATCTCTTAGACCTGACTGATAAAGCATTTCAATGTAAAGCAAATCGGCCATTATTTCCTCAGGGACATGACAAAAGGGAAGCGATCCTATCAGCAGCAGAATGTGAGTCCCACAAACAGCACAACACACCTCCTCAAAAAATAATGGAATGTCAGAAGCGGCAAAAAAAACAACAACAACATTGAAAGAGGGTGACCTGGCACCAGAAAACCAGTGTGCTCTCAGACTTTAAAAAACCTGCCAGCGTTTCATTTCTGCAGAACAAAAAAAAAAAAAAAAAAAGGAGCAGACAGAAAAACTGTGAATGTAAGCTCGGAGAATTGGATTGCATCCTCAGAAGCCCTTTGAACCGCTCCACTTGTGCATACAACACAGATTTTAAATAAAACAAAACACCAGAGCCCAGGGCAGTGCAGAGGAATATGTGTGTATATTGAAGGGGGGGGGGGGGGGGGGGAGGCTGGCACAAAGGCAGGAAGAGCAGAATCCAGCTATCCAGGGGGGGGAGGTTGAAGAAGAAGAGACGCGGCCATTGTGGTTCAGGAGAAGAAAGAGCTGATTATTGTTCTACATGTTCCTGCAGGAGACTAAACACGTATGAGTGGAGAAACAGAACATGTTCAATGAAGTCCAAGTGTAAAAACTGTATTACGACCCGTGTGCCTCGTGCACGGCTCTCAGTGCACGTCACCTCTGGGCTGCAGTTGTCTTTACAGCCTATTCGCTGCTGAAAACCCATTCAGAGCTCAGTAAACAGCTCTTGGCAGGATGGTGCCGAGGAAATAGTAACGGGGTAGGGGATAATTAAAATGTAGGCGACCGGGGGATAAAACGGCATATTCAATCAAAGACCAGGGGAACTCGGATTCTACAGCAGGAGCAGATGGACCACAAAATAAAACCGAATGCATTGAGTTTGTTTTGTGCGTTAACATGAAGTCGAGAATGGAGAGAGAGAGGAGGAAAGTCTAAACAGGTCAGACGGGGGGTGTGTGTGTGTGGGGGGGTTGACCTTTCACCTCTGCAGCCGGCACATCCCAATCCCCGCCGGTTCCCTGCCCTCCTGATATTTAGTCATGACCGGGCCCTTTTATTCATTCTATAACCTTTGAATGAGACGGATGGAACCGCACGCTCTAAATCGAAGATGCCCCCCCCCCCCCCCCCCCCCGACAATCCCATTACGCCGGAGCTGTTTTCCCTTTTTCTCTGGCGTTGCCGTAATTTCCCTAAGCGCCAGGCTGCTGCTGCCTCCTCCTCTGTTTGCTACCCTCCATGACACTTCTCCCCTGCACCCGCAGTCATTCGTCAAATGAAAGTGGTCGCGTCTCTCCGACTTCTATTGTCTTTTGTCAGTTTGGATTAGACTTGTTTGTCATCTTTATCTGCTGGAGACGGGGCCGTCTTTAATAAATCCAGTTTCATATATCATATGTAAACAAATTGTGCTGTTTGCATTAGAGCCACGGAGAGATTATATCAGCTGATGTGACTTTGATTAAAGAATCGACAGCACAAGGAAGACGTGCATTTGTGTGAAATTTATTTTTTAATTCCATTTTTATGATATTCAGTCGGCAAAAATATCGGTATCGCAAATGTTTTACTCTCTAATATAAAGTATTAAAGGTCCCAAAGTACATGTGGGTCGTGCTCTAGTTTGGTTTTGAACTGATGAAGATGTAGATTTGTTCTGCTGAGAGGTTTATGCTTCATAAAGCTTGAAACCACAATATCACTAAAGGCCCCTAGAAATCCATAATGGTCAAGCTGCAGATATGATTTTCCAACAAATAATTTCACAGCCAATTTAAAGAGGGAAGACCTTTGCTTAACTTTAATCTTAATCCTTGCTCAAACACTTCCTGGTTCCTGTCAGTTCCGGACAGAATAATCCAAACATCAGCGGCAAGTCGTGGATATCTAATTTAAGATTGTCGCTGCTCACGTTTACACAAATCCAGTGGATTCAATTAGGGCCTTATTAAGAGAGGGCTTTATTAACTCCCATGAATATTTTATCGCCATCCTTCATTAACGAGTGCCGGAGAGACCCCGAGTAATTTGAAACATCTGGTTGGGAGGAATGTGTTCCCCGCTCGTGAGGATCCCCAGCTTCCTGTGTGTGTGTGTGTGTGTTTGTGTTTGTGTGTGTGTGTTTGTGTTTGTGTGTGTTTGCTGCAATAAACTATTACATCAACGTGGAGCGAGGCTGACAGCTGGAACAACCGAGGAGCTCGTATGTTCCCCCTTCTCGAGAGGAACATGACAACAGCAGCAGTTTGTTTTCATGGAGTCAGCTTTATCCTGTGATGACGGGGAAGAGAGGATTCACACACACAGAGACACACAGGGACACACGGATACACACAGGGACACACGGGGACACACTGAGACACAGGGAGACACTGAGACACAGGGAGACACTGAGACACAGGGAGACACACAGGGACACACGGGGACACACGGATACACACAGAGACACACGGATACACACAGAGACACACAGGGACACACGGGGACACACGGATACACACAGAGACACACGGATACACACAGAGACACACAGAGACACACAGAGACACACTGAGACACACAGGGACACACGGGGACACACAGGGACACACGGGGACACACGGGGACACACTTAGAAACACTCAGACACACAGAGACACACAGAGACACGTACAAAAACACTCATACACACAGAGACACACGGGGACACAGGGAGACACACAGGGAAACACAGGGAAACACGGGGACACACAGAGACACACAGGGACACACTGAGACACACAGAGACACACAGAGACACACTGAGACACAGGGAGACACACAGAGACACACACAGACACACAGAGACACGGAGACACACAGGGACACACGGGGACACACGGAGACACACATAGACACATGGATACACACGGGGACACACAGGGACACACACGGAGACACATGGAGACACACAGAGACACACAGGGACACACAGGGACACACGGGGACACACAGGGACACACACAGAGACACACTGAGACACACGGAGACACATGGAGACACACAGAGACACACAGGGACACACGGGGACACACAGAGACACACGGGGACACACTTAGAAACACTCAGACACACAGAGACAAACGGAGACACTGGAGAGACGGTTTTAAAGATTTTCAGCAACGTGGCTGTAAATGCTACTTAACCTTGAGACATCTCATATGGTAAATCTAAAAGAAAGAAGCTAGAGTTAGTTTAAGAAGTTCATCCGTGATTTAATGTTATTAAGGCAAACAGGGGCTGCAGGGAACTCTTAGTTTTAAGATTCAAGGGCAGGTTTATATTCGTACCGATCGCAGGGGACACGTTCTAAAGCTTGGACTATTGAATACAAAGAAAGCTTGTGGACACTGTGTCCACACACATACACATGCACAACCTATCGATATGTTGTCCCAGGACGTCCCAGAAACTCCAGCTCAATCAGTTGGGGCTTATTTAAAATGCTCTTTGCAGATTCTGCTGAACGAGAGGAAGGTTATTTGTCTTAATCCTTGCACCGGATTCCCTCCTGGGGCTGAGGACAGCAGCACCAATGGGGATTGATTATTTACTCTGTTTACCTGTTGATATGAGTGACCCTTGTTTGTAGTGTACACCCCCCCCGCATATAAGCATTATCAATATAAGCAGGTCAGTTCCTGCTCCTCATTCAAACCCGGAGGATATTCAGTTTTTATACGATTTCTCCAATAAGCGTCTCTCAGTCTCTGTGTACCCCCCCCCCCCCCCCCCCTTCACTGTAACTAACTCAATGATCATAAAACACAGTGCGTTGACTTCATGGTCTGTGACGACACAACATATAAGCGTGGGAGACCATTAAATCCAAAAACCCAGTGGGATTTTACTCCACCTTTCAGTTTGTTCTACTGGTTTTAAGAGCGAGTGTAAAAACGTAAACTCAAAAGAGCCGTTTGGAAACGTCACTGTTCTTAGTCCCCACGTCACTGCGGGGTCACTCTTTGCTTGTGCTCACACTTGTTGTGATCTTTTCTACACGTGCAGGGTTCCAACCTCATAAACTCACAAACTACTTGAGCCCTCACGATGCAGAGGGACACCATGTGGACTTTACGGGACGTGGGGCCCGGGGTTTATGGTTCGTAACAGTCGGCTGTTACAACAAATTGAATGTCATCTCGATTTAAAAGCTCAAAGATATAAACAAACGTTTTTATTTGGCGCACAAGGTCAATTCATCCCCAATGGGAGGAGCAGTTTAATTTGTAAAAGCAGATTAACTTGTGTTGAGGTTCTTTCAGATAAGACAGCGGCACAGCTTCCCTTTCTCTTCAACCTTCTGAGCGAGGACGGTTCTGTGCTTCACAGGGAAAAAGGCAAAGTGCATTGTGTGAGTGAGCCCGACCGGCACAGGACGGGGACTCTGCTTGTGAACCGAACCCGATTCAGTTGGTGCTGCACGGCCCCTGTTTACCGAAACATGTCAAGAAGAAGAAGCAGCAGCCTGTAGAAACTCCTGTCCCAACCTGACCCGGCCTGTAGGGGCGCCACCGGATCCTCATAGGCCCGTTTAGTGTCCTCCATCTAAACTCTAGTGTGTGTTTGAGTTCCCTGAATTACATGACACATAAAACAACACATTTAAGTTGTGTTTTCAATGTCCGCTTCCTTGTTGTATGTTGTATGTGAATAACTCAGTATCGACTCCAGAGGTGCACATCTGCCCCAGTGAGCCAGCAACTTTCTAATTCGATTGCTGAGCCCTATCGAGTGGTCCGAGGTGCTCCTGGTGGAGAGATTACAAGTCCCCCCCCCACCCACCCCCCCTCTAGGGGTCCAAGGCCTCACAGATCAATAACAAGCAGCTTCTGATCCCCGTGGCTTCATAAGCTGCCGATCCAGGTGATCAAGAGAAGCGATCCGGAACATTATCAACCTTTTTATGTGCGTCCGAGTGGAATTCAGTATCGATTCCCGGGGCGCAGGTCGTGAACACGTGTACACAAGCGTGCACGTGTACACAAGCGTGCACGTGTCGCGGTGCACGGTAACATTCGTCTTTTAAATTGAGCTCCGCCTGGTTCGATGTGCGGTGGAGATAACAAGGGAACGTGTAGAGCTTTACAGATTGTCCTTTCAAGTCGATTCATTAAAACAAAATCTCTCTCTCTCTCTCTCTCTCTCTCACACACACACACACACACACACACACACACACGCACACACACGCACACTTTTTAGCTTTTCCTCGTGTGCCTTTTTGTCTCTTTGTGTAATCGTTTTGCATGTCTGCACTCACTTTGTCGTTTTTTTGTCATCATGAATGTTGTCATCTCTAAGTTTGATTCATATCAGTTTTTATTCGTGTGTCACTTTATGACTCATTTTATATCTTTGTGGTTCATTTGTATAATTTAGTTGTTATGTTCATGTGTCTGTGTTGTCACCTCATGTTTCTTTGTCATCACTTTGCATCTCTTTGTGCTCATTTTATATCTTTGTGGTTAATTTGAACCATCATGAGGTTGTTGTCTGTGTGGCATCACTTTATGAATCTTAGGCAGCACTTTGCGTCTCTCTGGTGGTTGTATTGTGTCTCTTTATGGTTGATGTTGTGTCTTTATGTTGTCATATGCTTCTCTTTGTCGTCGTATTAAGCTTCTTTGTTGTCATGTTGCACTCTTTATGGTCCTTTCACATCTTTGTGGTGTCTTCGTCCTTCTTTTATGCATCTTTGTCGTCTCTGTGCGTCTCTCGGTGGCTGTTTTGTGTGTCTTTATGGTCACATCTTTGCGCTGTTTCGAATCTTTTTGTTGTCATGTGTGTCCCATTGTCGTTATTTTGCGTCTCTCGTGGTAGTTTTAAATCTCTTTATGGTGGTTTATCTCCATGTTGTCACTTGTGTCCCTTTGTCATTACTCTCAGCATCTTTCCTCTCACTTTGTGTTTTTACATCTTCTCGGTTGATTTGTTTACATTTTATTGTTCTTTTTGTGTTTTATTGTGATTTGTTTCTCTTTGTCATCATTTCATGCATCTTTGTCGTCACTTTGTGTGTCTTTAGTCGGTCCTCTGTCCCACTGGGCCTGTTAAGTAATTCAGCTATGACTACGAGCACTAATAAAATACCAAGGACAGAATTTGTTGAATGGACCAGCTCACTTTCCATCCTTCCTCCTCCGCTGCTTCTCTTTCCATGAGAACACAACTTAATCTCTCTGTGCAGTGTGGTTGCGTTAACGATGTTCAGACTAATCACCCGGTTTGTTGTAATGTCTACTAATTACACATGTATTTGGAATGCTTCAAACAGCTGAATGAGTTTGTGCCGCTTTGCTCTGAAACACCTGAACTGAAGAAGGATGTCCAGTAATTGAATTTTGATTAATAACATGTATCTGCTCATCTTTTAAACACGTAGACGGCCGAGTGCAATCAATAAAACACGCCGGACAACAAATGGGTTTCATGTTTCTGCTCCTAGTGGACACAAGAAATCCATAATTTTGACTGTGTCTTTTAAATCTTCACTTTTCAATCATATTTTCTGGTGAAATGATGAAAATAAATTATTTCCCATGCACAAAACAAAAAGCCTCCCGCCATTAATCATCAACTCAAACCTTGTGCTGTAACCTGATGCTGATTTGGCTGCCCCCCCCCGATAGCAGCTGTCTCAACGGGACAATGTGCACGAGTGGTTTCCCATCAGCCACCTCTGTACTCGCACTCTGCTGGAAAGGAAACAACAACCCCCCCCCAGGTCCCCAACTTCATTTTTAGAAAAACACAACAGCTAAAGCGTTTAATTCGATAACAGAAGCTCGTTTAGTCTTTTTATTATAATTCATTTATATGTGTATTCGCTGGGTTTCGCTCTCGGCCTCTGAGCCAAACGCCTGTGGACAGAAGTATGAATTATAAACATTGACTGGGATCCCTGAGCTCTGAGTGAATAAATGAGCTGAAGCACCGACATGGACTCCTCGGCTCTTTGGATTCCTTCCCTCAGATACTGGTGAGGTTTCAGTCGCCCCCCCCATTGTCCTTCACACTGAGCAGCTGCCGCACAATGAGACTATCATGGCAAATGTTGAACTGCATTAATGTGATATCATCCCCCCCTCATGCCGGAGCCGCAGGGGGAAACTCCGGCCCCCGATATGAAAATATTGCCCGGCTCGTAAAGTCTCCAGGTAATTGAGTCATGTCTTACATTGTGTACTCTTGAGCCTTTTGTGTTAAAAATTTGTTTAATGGTTTGGAACAATGTTAATGCATTTAAAGTGCCGGGTATGAAAAGGCTGCTGGACCCACAGGGAGGCTTCTCGTGGGGGGATGAGAGGTTTTCCAGGAATGTGGTCATCCCAGGCCAGTGGTTAAACAGCAGTTACTGTATGGGAGCAGGTGCTTGTAGTATTGTGCATATGAAAATGAAAGAAGATGTAAAAAAAGGTTATGAGATGAGAGTACAGAACATTTTATTACCAATAGCAGAGAGGCTGATTGACAAACAGAGAATTTGGGGTCCGATGGACTGGTCTGGACTGGTTTAGGTCGGGTTGGTCACATTGGTTTGGCTAATCCTTTACACTGCATGTCTTTGTATTAACAAAAAATAAGCATTAACCATGCACGTCAGGAACATGGTAACACAAACACATCAAAACGCTAAATACCTGTTGGATTCAGGGACGGTCACTTAGGTTTTCTCTTGGACTCGGACTTGCAGGGACAGAAAAGCTCGTCCTGAACTTATCAGACTATAAAATATCATTTTAATATGATACTTTTGTTTTTATCGTATTTGCTAAGTAAGTGAGTTTTTAATTAATTTGTCAAACGTCTAAAGGAGGCTACATGACTTTCCATGAATGTGAGACAGCTGCCTCATCACACACACGAGGCCTTGAGAGAGAATTTGGTTTTTACAAACTTTGCAGCTGTATATCTGTTTTGGTGCGAAGCATGCGTAGGCACAAAATCATGCCTTTGATGGATATATTCAAATGAGGATACAAGACATTTTTTAATTACCGTGTAGGATCGCTCTGTGGAAATCAAGGTGAACGTCTGTAGAGACACACGACTGCAGAGGGAGCGCATCACTTCACCAGAGGCTCGGCTGAGAAGGTGGAACAGTCTCTGTGGATCACAACACATTCTCCTCTCCAGCTCAAATGAAACCTGTAGTGTGTGTTGAGTGGGTGGGCGGGAGAAAGTGAGAGTTCCACACTTTGAAATGAGATAAGACCGACTGTTGATTCCCTTTTGTGAAGCGAGGACTCGGTATCTGTGGCTTGGCAGGAAAAAAACATAACAGAAGAAGGAAGGTGTGAAGATTAACAAAAACTAAATGTATCAGGAAATAAATATTTACTGGAGAAATCTGGAGCAGGATCAGCTTCCTCACGGAGGGACGGAATGTTTCTATTCTATTTCTTTTAAGGCAAAGAGGGAAAATAGTGATATCGGCCTCGGCTGGTTTCATGTTTCCCCTTTTTAAAATCCCCACACAACGGAGGAGCTATTTCCCAGCATTGCCAGTTGAGTTGGCGTTTGTTCGAGTGGGAATTGGATGTTCTACAGTAATAAAATAACGACACATGGACACACAACACACAACATACACACACAGAGAGAGAGAGAGAGACAGCATGCAAACAGACCCAGCAGGCAAACAGACACAACAATGACCCTTTTTCTGGACACGGTTATAAAACCAGCTCCGGCCAACGGGGGGACAGAAGGTCACAAACACAAACAAGCTATTTGAAAACAGCTTCAGAGCACCGGGGAACAAATACATCCTCAGACCATGAGGTTTAAAAAACACATTCATTTATTATTATCCCAAAACTTCCAGCTATTTTCATCCTATTCGTAGCTGATTTAATCTCACTTCACTGAAGTTCTACAGAGATGAGAAATGACAAAACAGCGTTCTGCCGGGGGAACCTCAGGGTGGATCCATCTTTCAGGAGTTCCTTAATTTTGAATGACTTCTGATAATAGATCTGTTCTTCTCACTCTCGAGCTCTGAGGCCTCATTCGCTGCAGATGTTCGGCGAATCGGCGCCGCCAGCCGGGAGCTGCCGAAACAAGCATCTGCCAAATCCAGTTGAACTTCTTTAGCTTCACCTGAGAGAAGAAAAACAGGGAAAGTGTCTCTGCTGCAGCTTCGGAGGATTCGGGTGTTTCGAGCTGAAATGAGGAGGATTCAGTTCAGGAGCAGCAGACACAGGGAGGATGTTATAATTCTGCTGCAGAGGTCACGTGATTCTGTTTACCGCACACAGACATTGCCAGTTTTGTGACTGACCACATCTGTGTCTGTGTACCGAGGCTTTAACGGATGTTTTATCGCCTCTTTGGAGTCGATCCTGCAAATAGTGGCAGCAGCAAACAGAAAGTAAAGCTTAGCAATGAAGTGAATTAAAGTCAAAGTGGGGAGAGTAAGAAACCTGGGTTCAACACACACACACACACAAACCCACCTCTGTAATTACCTTTTCTTTAAGTGTCGAGTCGTGACACGAAGTTTTAGAAGTGGTGCATTAAGAGAAGCCTCGGCCATTGTCAGCTCGACTGCAAGTTTCTGATTGTTGTGTTACTTTGTTTGCAGCTTTGAATTCAGCACAACACCACAAGAAAAAGAAGTTTGAATTGAGATTGAATTCTCTTCAGTGGCCCGTCCGACCTTTCTTCTGCTGAACTTCATCGATCTGTGTTGAAAGGTTCCAAAGGGTCCCAGCTATCGACCCACCGGACTTTCTTCTGTGAGCCGTTTGTTTGTGTCCCTCACGGCTCCCACAGTAAACAAAAATCTCTTGTGTGAGTTTAGAGCCATTTTAAACATTGATATACAGGAGGGGGGGGATCTTTCGGAGTCCCTTAAGAGCTTGTGTTCTCGTGTCCGTGTCAGATGGTTCTATGGTTCAATACAAGCAGTTCCTGATCAGAGGTGATTATGGAGAAGAGGCCACGGAACAAACAAGATGAATCGAGGAGGAAAGAAAAAGGCGTAAAAACCAGGAAGAGGACGAGAGGACGGACAAGAGACAGGAAGTGAGGAAGCGAACCAGGAGACAATCGGCGCTTCACCAATTAACTTGCTGCAGGAGTTGCGAGTGTCTCCCGGGCGCTCACATCGGCTGCAACCTTTTGACCGCTCATTTATAACTTAGAGACCATTAAGTGCCTCGCAAAAAGTAAGCCTCTCATTATAATTGCTTTAAATATTTATGACTTTTTTTACCAATCGCCTCTAACTTTCTCAACTTGATGGGCTGTTTCCTGTCATCCGACACACTGACGACCTAAATCTCCCCCTGAGGAACATACACACACATCAGTGATCCTGGAACTTTAATCCTCTCATATCTCATGTGTTGTTTTTTTTTTACCTTCATACAAAACAGTGTGATCATAAAGTCCCATATTTCCATTTGTTCAAAACTATAACGTTCACACAGTTTTCCTGCAATGAGCCACCAGCACCTGTTCTGTTCACATTTGTGCTGTAATATTTCCCTCACTCATTAAAATGCACTTTGGACTTTTGCATGATTAAAGTTTAACCGACCAACAAAAACAAAGTTGGACTCTCTAGAAAAGGAGATGGGACTTTGTTTAGATTCTAGAAAAGACCACAAGTCTTCCTCAGCTCATATGTGAGAATCTGAAATCGAACAATTATGCTCATTATGCCTCCAGATGAGTTATCACAGAAAACAGGTTTGAACACTTCATGCCTGGTGATTAACTCCCCTTTAAGAGCTTAACGTCCTCCGTCTGCTGCCTTTAATTTCATGGAGCACGAACAGTTCACTCATTATAAAAGATTCACTCCTCCTCTCGATGTTTTAAGATGCCGACAAAGGCTTAAAATAATTATTCAAATCCAACTAAAGCTCAATAAAATAAAGTCGAGCTCCCAAAGGGGGGGGGAAGCATTTTTCGATTGATGTATTTATATGTGAATGAACATCTTCTCCTCTACAGAACTTTCCCCAGCATCCGTTGTTTTCTTGTCGAAGCCACAGCCCTTTGCCAGTTAGCTCTTCACACATCTGCCCCCCCCCCCCTTTCCCTCTTTCCCTGAGACTCCTGACGAGCTGTGAAAGCGACAGATTCCTGCACCTTTCACATCTGAGGGTGGATCGTTAACATGGACACAACTTTGTTCGATCCAGACAAACTTATTTATTGACGCAACAAACAGGATCCAACAACTGATGTCTAATAAGAACCTGCAAACTTCTGGAATACATGAATAGATCAGTACCTGAACTTAAGGGCAACACTCACAGTGTCATGTTTGTTAGTTTCAAACGATGTAACAGTCATTGTGTCCTTTGTGTTAGCATGGTTGTTAATCAATACACCCACTAGAGGGCAGCGCAGAGTCGAGCGACAACGACGAATATAGATGTTATATTGTTCCTCTGAGGAAAGAGACAAATAAAGTTTGTTAAACTTCCACCATCGCCGAATGTTCTTCCTCATTTCCTATGGTTGTCGTGCTTGAGCTATTGGCTATGCTGCCCCCCTGTGTTATCCAGTGTTACTGCTCCTAGTCATCATCTGTTTTCTATGAGCATAAAAATGTGATTTCACTAACTGCAAAACATACGTACTTGTATGTATGTATTTATTTATAGGTAAGCTATTTGTATTTGTTAAGTACCTGTCCTGTGAGGTTCTGTGGTCTCCTCATTACCAGTACATTGTAAACCTTGATGATCCACTGGGATTTAAAAGCTTCTGCTATGGTCATAACCAGCTTTAATAGAATTTAACCAGCTATACTAATCAACATAAAACATTACAGAGCTTGACCATCTCCCGGACTCCTATTTAATTATGCAGCCAAATGTCCTTTTAGATTTGATTGGCTGTTCTTAATGTGACCACCCGCATTTACATTGTAATTACTGTAAAATAAAAAGGGCTCTTCCGTGGTTCTGCTTCTTCCTCTGGTGATTTCTTATTACTCTAATCGCAGAGGGTGATTTAAACTCTGGCACCAGCAGCCATTTATCAATTACACCGGCACTGACCATACGAGGACATAAAACTCTGAGCACTCTGAAACTGGAGGTAGAAATTATTGTGGACGGGGATTTACACTGATTAATGCAAATGACCAACCACCTGAAAGGGTCCTAACCACAGTGTGTATTTACAGGTTTAGCTCAAACCAGTGCCAGCTAGGAACTGGTCACTCTGGGGATGGTTATTTTTGATAAATGAATGATTATACAGCCCGGAGAAAAAAGTTAGAAATAATCCACTTTTGCGTGTGCAGGGGAATTTGCAGTATATCTGTTTGCAGCGAGAAGTTAAAACCAGGGGAATGTTTTGCTTGATGAAATGACCGAGTGATGTGTTATTAAACTATTGAGGAAAGATGGATTCTGCTGTCGACAGATTCAAGTGCCGAGTTTGAAGGATGAGATTTTTGCATCGCTGAAATTAAAACCAGGTTTTGGATGAACAGTTTGCAGCTCAAGTCCACGTCAAAGAGAAAACTCAGTCCCCTGTAAATTATATCAGATCATTTGCAGCAGCATCAGGAGGGAGCTTAATTGGATATTTATATTAAAATGATTAGGAAATAATACAATAACTGCTCATTGTGTCACGTCCGGAGCAAGATGGAACCAAATGCATCAGACAAACTGAAAGGCAGAGGTAGCAGGAGGGATAAAAAACTCTGACGGGAATCTAACAAGATGAACTGGGAAGGAGCAGATGGTGGAAACTGGAGGAGGAGCACGTCCACAGTGAAGGAGGGAAACCAGTAAAAAACAAAATCCACACACCAAACACGAGGGAAATAACAAGGTAAACACAAAGATCAGCCAAAGACACGTTGCACCGGTTTTGTTTCTTAGAATGTTGCACCACTTAACATTTTGTTAAATATTGAAAAAGATCCATCTGAAGGACAACTTCACTTTGACATCCAAGTGAAACCCACGTCAGCTTTTTGTTCTAAACTTCCTCCACCATCGCCTCCCTGTGACATGCAGTTATGCAAAAGTTGTGTTTCTCTACACAACACAATCTCTATGAACAGATTCCACATGTGAATGCGCAGAATCCGGTGGTTTCTGTTTATCGTTTGACCAAATCGTGTTTGAACAGTCTGTGTGGAGAGCAACAGATATCCGGGGCTTTTTTCATTTGTCTGCGTTCATTTGCAGGAAGCTGTTAATACTAGATTTGCCAAAATGTTGTGT
The DNA here is from genome assembly GCF_949316205.1 of Platichthys flesus. Classification (NCBI taxonomy): domain Eukaryota; kingdom Metazoa; phylum Chordata; class Actinopteri; order Pleuronectiformes; family Pleuronectidae; genus Platichthys; species Platichthys flesus. Next base: position 14,238,806 of record NC_084967.1, read on the forward strand.
GGACCAAAAAAGACCTTCACAGAGTTTCACTGTTTGTGTTTTGTGCAGAGAAACTGTGATAAAAGGAAACTAGTGGGAGGAATATTACAAAACCTGATTGTAAAAAGCTTCATTTGTCATAAATCTCATTTCTAAAAGGCCACAACCTGTGATCAGGGCTAAGATATGATTTCATTTTAAGTGGACACAGGCAATATTGACTGGGAACCACTCTACCCATTGATTGGCCCAACGACTGGAGACAACACATGTGGAATCAGGTTTTCAAAGGCTCTCTACTCCGCGTGTGAAGTCGGTGCATCTCTCCTCTCTCCAACCAGCGTCTCCCACCGTCACCAGCGATAATTTCCAATTTCCTTTTGCTCTGTCTTGCTTCAGTTGGCCTAATCAATTTCAATTTCTGATTGTTTAGAGACAAGGGGGGGGCACGCTCGGCTGCGTATCTTTGATCTCGCACCAGTTTACTCCGCAGCCTTTCATAATCTGCACCAGTGGAGGAGACCACCTCCTCCTCCTCGGCTCTCCACTTCATTTCAGGCGGTTACCTCGGCTGATGGAGCTGATCGCGGGTCAGATTTGATTACAACAAGCCGCCGACTTCAGCCAAAGTCAAATCTCTCGTTTTGTAGCCGGCCGCTCCACGGTAGATATTCGGTGCGGTTCCAATTTCCAGCCTCGTTGTTGTTGTGACACAATATGAGACTGCAGTGCACGGAGGCAAATGAAGAAGAAAAAAACCGTCCAATAGAAAATCATTAGCATTTTTATGACTCACACGATCTGTCTGTCATTTCCCATGAAGTCGCTGTGAATGCTATCGTAGCTTAACGACACACGAGTGTTCACGCTCAGCTGCTCACTCAGAAATACACGAGAACGGGTTCTTTCCCTTTTTTTTTTACTTTTCAGAGAAGTTCTTCTAATATTCGGTTAATAACTCGATGACAAACTTTTTTCCGAAGGAGCTCCAGCTGCTGCTCACACACAGTATATCGTGGGGGGGGGGGGGTAATTTTCCATCCTGGTGGAATTCACAGCATCGTCACAGGGTGTCCGCTTCTGCTCTAATCATTTTTAAGAGACGGAGGGGAATCGGTTTTGAGACTTAAACACGAGGATTTAACGTTTAAATATCGTCCTGTCGGCTCGTGAAGGACACGTTTCCATTCCAAAGAGAGGAAGGTCAGCACCACCTCAACACTTCAATATGTGAAATCCAATGAGTGGGATTCTTTCATGACAAATGTGATTTTGAGGAAGAAAGAGGAGTTTTAGGAGGAGTAATGAGAAGCTGGATGTGGAACCTTTAACTCCCACGTGAGACAAAGGCCTGTTCCAGCTCCTTATTATCAGGCTGCGTCGAGAAGTGAGGATCCAAGATGCAGCTCTGACTCATCATCAGATCCTCCGCATCCATCCATTAGCTATATTTAGATTAAAGGAATAGATACAGGTGAGAATAAATGAGAAGAATAAAAGAGCCATTTGGAGACGACCCTTGTTCTCCATTAAAACCTGTCTCACTGTGCTCTGCTTCACTGCATTAGAATAAAATGTTTTCTCAGATGTTGTGCTGTGGATTATTAATAACGTCTAAACTGATGCTTCCACCTCTGCAGACAAAGGGATCTTTTATATATTTCAGACGTGCACACAGGAGTCTGACAAAAGGCTAAAAGAGGTTACTGGTCAGGAACCATCAGAGCAGGTAATCCAGGATGCAAGCTGATGGTTCCTCGAGTCACTGGGCGGCAGAGCCTCCAGCTTCCTGTGGAAAAGCATCTTCCTGTTTTGAGTCCGGGAGGCAGATGCACTCCGTTCATTCAAGAGTTCTTTTAATTCATTTCAAAATAAAAGTCCTCCCTCAGTGTTGCCTTGAACCATCCCTCAGTCATGTCGCCAGGAGCGTGAGACGGCCGGGGGACATCCCATGATGCACCGAGCTGAATCTCTACTCATCATATCCCACTGATGCAAAACTCGACATCTTCCCCCTGTAACGGTTCCAGTCCCTTCTCATCTCCTCCCTCTCTGCAGAGTCTGGATCCTGTCGTCTACGTGGGATTTGTTTCACATCTCACATCTCACCTCCTAATCCAAATTAAACTAAATGTGTTGTTTCCCCTCCGGATCCCACGTACTTAATAAACGTGTTTGGATCTGATTGGCAGAACATTGTTGTTTCTCTGTTTTGTGCCAGGAGCGGTTTTTCGTCGAAATTACTTTTTACTGAAAGTAAGAAATGTCGAAAAAAAAAGACTCCGAAGAAATCTCAGACACAGATATCTCAACACGTCGGCAATTAAAACCAGAGACCACCTACTCTGTATTTATTCTTGTATCATGTGCAATTAAATACCCGTCCAGTTCTGTTATTTGTTTTTAATATTCAAGTGTCTTTTGCTTCTCACTCCTCAGGGATTTCAAGAAACTCAGGGATTTAAACCCTTTAATCTTCAGTATCAAAATATGCTCTGTATACGTTTCAATCGCACGCCTGCCACCGGCACAGAATCCATCTCCGTCCCAATTATCCCACTTATCTAAATAACAAATAAAAAAACAAAAGGAACATTTCAGGCAAATGAACACACTGCTCATCTGAAGCTTCAGCACAATTAGAGGTTGCCGGGCTGATTCTTGAGTGTCACCATTAATGACATGGAGCCCATGCGATGCCCCTTGCAGAGGTTTTGATGCTTTGTCCACCAAAAACCACTAATGCCATCACTTCACTTAATTACCCTCAATTAAGACACTATAACAGAATTGCAAAGAATTGCTAATGAACTCATTTGGAGACGTGGAAACATTCAAAAGGGAGATCTGGGATTGAGGGCAATTAACCCCCGGCCCGGTAGATGAGCCACTTCACTCCCTCACCGCGCTCGCTTCACCACGAGAGGACGCGTGAGCTCAAAGCGAAAGATCCACAGAAAATATACACGACAGCTCGATCAATAATTGCAGATTAATATCCGCTCGGCCGACCGCGATGAGGTGCACGACCTTGCGTCGTCAGAACGCTTACACTCTGGCTTGTTGCCAGAGTGTGAAGTGATAGAGTGATTAAAGCTTGATTCGTGGATTGTTTGGCCACTTGGAGACAGGAAGACTGCAACAACAACCAGTAAATCACACATCAGGATATGATTTGTGTTACAATAACTTGACCTGACACATGCGGCAAACTAGAAAAGACATAAATATCCATTTGCAAACCTGCTTTTGTCCACCTGTTGAATGTAAATAAAAATATCAACCTCTTTTAGCTCCAATTTCCTCTCCACCAGAAGGGGAACTGCAGAGTTGGGTGGATTTATAGCTATTAGTGATTTTTAAACAGAAAACACTTGGTGGCACTTGAATGTGGAATCCACGGGAGTTTTACCCAGGCCTGTGTCCACCTGCCGGCTGGATTCTGCTGACACGGTGGATTTGCGATTGCTTAATGGGAAGCTGCTGAATACAAAGACTAATAGCTCAGCAGATGCTCACAGGCAGGTCACCGGATTTCTTGTGAAAACATATTTCAAAACGCTGATGCACACAGAAACAGGCTTCGCTCGTTATTGTGCCGAACTGTAAACAGGGACCAACAGCAACATGAGCAGAACAGGAGGAGAGGACTGAGAAACGGGTTGAACGAGTGAACACACAACAAGACCAAGAAAACAACAGCAAACGACACAATTGTTGTGACAGTTGTGTGACCTGTTCCCTGGATGCCATCCCCTCTATTGATTTGTGTGTTTTGTATTTCTATCTTTTGTCCTGGTGGGCCCCGAGAGGGTTTGCAGCAAACCGCCCGTCGGTCACCTGCCAAACTGGAGTGAAACAAACTGGTCCCAGTCCAGCTCGTTTACCTGTTCACAAAACAACAGTCTGGGTTTTGGGTGGTGGAATAAAGGAACGTTAAACAGCCTCTGGATTTTACAAATGACTCAAGGCCAAAGAGCTGCTCAAAAACAACCAGAGAATTATGTCAGTCACCTCAGTAAAGTGGCACCTTGGCCCTTTTCTCTTTTTTCTTTTCCCTTCAAGTGAGTAAAGTCTCTCGACAGCCGCTCACATTGACTGACGATCCAATCAATCAATCAATCAATCAATCAATCGGCACTCGACTGCGGCAGAGAGCCATTAAGGCGTCCTTTAAACCAGGAGAACCAGTTATAAATGGAAGTTAATCAGTATTTCTTTTTAACTGCGACAGCTCGCTGAAGAGGAATCACTTTAAGATGGCTCACGAGCTCAGGGTAGAAAGGAGAAATTACCGTTTGGCCACTGAGACGAATCAATGAATGCACTCAGAGTCCAGGACCTGTTGCACTTTTACTTCCTCTTCTGAATGAGGCTATTCACAGCTGCTCTTTAACTGGGAACACACTTTGTTCCTGAGTGTGTGAAGGCACTTAACCAACCTGTTATTATTTGGATTCATATATTTTTCACGATAGAGTTAATTCGCATATAAAACACCCGAAGCTGCACGTAGTAAATGCAGGTAGGATTAACAAATATTTAAAAAGATCAATACTGCGTCTTTTCTTAATGTGTTTCTCTCAAATAAAGGAAAGTAGGACAAGTGTAACCTTTGCAATCGCAGTAATATTAAATAAAAGTCACAGAGTGTTTGTTTTCTCCACTTTTAGAGAGCGTATCAAAATGACCTTTCAAGGATGTCCACGTTTTTAAAGGTTTTAAAAAAGAAGTGTAAAAGCTTTATTACTTTGTGTTGAACACATTTTTTTATTTAACGTATCAATGATTAAATGAGTTGAAGCATTTTATTCTTGCTTATGGTTTTAGATTCTGGGGTAAGTCCAAAGAAAATATAGAGTATAGTATTGGTGCAGAGGACTTTCTTTCTTTTTGTTTTCCTGTGAAAGACGCAGCTCCACTCAAACAATTTTAATATTCACACGCTGCCTCAACAGAAAAAGAATTGATTGTTTTATTGCTTCATTTTATCCTTTGTCCTTTGCACCACCTTGTTTAAATCGGTATTTGCACTGACTGTGTTTTTCTGTTTTTGGAAAGGTGATGAATAAAGTTAAGTATTAACTGCGTGGATCCATCTTTTAACAAAGACATGTCATCAACCAAAGATAAAAGCCTTATATTCAGAAAGTGGTGTTTATAATGTTTTTATAGACTCTCAGGAGACAATGTGTTTTGTTTGGATTCACCTGTTTCCAAGGAACAGAAGTGGAAACAGATATTTTCTCTCAATACACCTGAAATATTCATAGATTTTAAATTAAACATATATTTTTAAAGGAATATGATTCAAAGCAGAAATGCACGTGTTTACATTAAAGCTTCATCACCTGGATTTGTTTGCGTCTATCTGCTGTGATGTGACGTTGGAGCACTTTACCTCTCACGGAGCTTCTTCGCTCAGGGACTAAACGCACAACAGATTCCCGGTGCAACACGTGAAACCACCAGAGTGCACACAAACGCACATCCACGACACCACAACACTCAATTACCCTCTACTTGATGCGTTTGGCATTTACAGGACGATGCATTAGACCACTTGTTTGTTCGTGGCGTCTTTTCTACTTTCTACTTTGGCGAAGAGTGACTCCATTAAAAACTGTGATTTTCCTCAACTAATTGCGGTGCACTCAGACAGGCCTTTGAGGCTCGGCACGACACAGGTGCATATGCTACACCGGGTCCGCCCCTGGCCATTTAGGTGCCTGTTTACACTGACACACACACACAAACACACACACACACACACACACAGGAGTAATGAGCAGCGTGTGTGCACATCCTGTGAGTCATGTGTCTCAGAATGAATAGCTATAGCGTGTGGTGGGTGTTTTGACTGTCACCCAGCATACAGGGCTCCGGCCGTCAGGTGGGAACCGGTCAGGAGAACACACCAGTGCTAACAATGGATCACAGAACCTGGAACATTCCCACGAGCCATTAGCACATTGTTTCTCATCTCCGAGGTAAAAAAAAAATTGTAAAAACTGCTTCACATCCGTCATGGGAGGAGATGGAGGAGTCTCACAGAGCCCGGCTGCTTTGTATGCAACCTCCACAGCGTTCAGGAGCACCAACTCACGATCCTACCGGAGCCACGTTGTTTAATAATTCAGGTTCAGTTCACGTGCGCTTCCCAAACTCGAACCTGTGCCACTGGATGCATTTTAATTGACACTCAAAGTTCAGGATTGGCCCCGTTCACCTTCTTAAGAGGAGGAGGGATTGGAACAAAGTTGGTGTGACCTGATCGGTTCAGGCACTGGCTCTAACTGGGCCTCCTGTGCTGGACGGATCACTTCCCCAGTAGGTGTCAGTAAAAACATTCCCATCCTCTCTTTGTTTTTCCTAAACAATCTTTTCTCTCTGGCAGGTTTTAAGAGAATCCAATGATTGTGAAATCACACTGAGCCTTTTAATACCCGGCAGATACATCACACCAGAGCTCCACTGTCAAACAGGACTTAGAGCGGGTAAATCCCAGTAAGTGCAAATCAGTCATGATAATAGGAGCCGTCTTCTTCACAGAGACGAGGCCCTACATAACACAATGTATACAAGCTGATGAAGAGCAGGTCCTCGCTGTCACGTGTTCATCAACAGTTCCTGTGCAGGGGAGAGAGAGGGAGGGAAGAGAGAGGGAGAGAAAGACAGAGAGAGAGAGAGAGAGAGGAACAAATCCTGGGCTGTGATGAAACCTGAATTTCAGAATTCCTCTTTTCTCCAGCTTCCCCTTTGTTTTCATTCAGAGTCGGTTGCAAACCAATGTGTTTAATTGAGCGTAGATGTTTGGTGATTCATCCCGTCGTGCTCCAACATATCCAGAAAATGGTTTGCCTTCCCCCCTGCTGGTGGGTCCAACCCCCAGCTCCCCCCCCCCCCCTCCCCACTGTTTGACTGGAAATGGGATTTTTCGAAGAATCCACATTACATTTGCAGATCTTTTGGAGGATATGCATCGCAGCTCTGGACGCCGAGGGGGAGGATTTGTGTGTGTGTGGGGGGGGGGGGGGGGGGGGGACTCTACATGTAAGATTTAGCTGAATATGAAAATGTTGGTTATTGCATCTGTCAGAGGTGAACGCTCTCCTCGGTGCTGAAACCGTGAACCGTGCGCAAACCGTGCGTAAAGCTCGCAACTTGCCTTTATGAATGAACACACACACACACACACACACACATACACACACACATACACACACAATATAGTTTTTATAGCTCGAAACATTGAATTTATATATTTTTCTGGTCCTGTGTGGTCTAATTGGCGCAATGAGGAATAGATATAAATGTAAAGCTTTACGGTGAATTTTTTTTATATTTGAAATGAAATCACGTGTTGCTGCCCTCGTGGTAAACCCCCCCCCCCCCCCCCTGAATCTATAACAGGCATATAACGACGAATCATTAGCGTCAAAGAAAGTGCCAGCCTACTTCTTACTGCTCTCTCTCGCTCCCCATATCTCTCTTTCTCACATCCACACACACACATACACACACACAGACGCACACCTCCTCCCCCCTCACCTCCTCCCCCACTCTGCCTCGCACAGCCCAGGCGCTCCTCGTCTCCACAGCCCGTCTCTCCAGAAGCATGTCCCCAGACATACAGCCGCGGTGCGATGAAGCGGACCGAGAGACACCACCAGCATGACCGCATGAAAGCAGGTAAGATACTGGGAAGAGGATTCCTCCCTCTCCTTATGTGACATGTTTGCCTTTTCGGAACCGAACAGAGTGGAGATATTTTCTCCTCACGCAGGTATTTTTTTTTTTTACCTAAATCCCTCTGAGCAGGACACGGGTCTGTTCTTGTACGGTGACCGAGAAACGGCAGCTTCTCATTGAGATGTGTTACTCACGGATCCTCGGGCAGGAGGTGTCGGTTGTTATTACCAGGGGAATCGAACTTGAGACCTGTCAGATACGGAGCTGTGTCTGTATAACTGTTGCTCGTTTAAAGCCAGTGCGTAAAAAAACATGTGAAGTGGATCCTCATGGATGTGTTCATCTCTTTTAGACTTGAGTTGAAATACTGAGGAAACCAATAGAATTATGTGTGATAATGGTTGAAAGAAAGATGGAACATCGTGTTGAAGATGTGCAGTTGGGGGGGGGGGGGGTGCTTTGCATGGGGAGCTCACGGGCAAAGACATGCTGTGGCTCCAGACCTGCTTGTGCCATATGGCGCATCGCAGACAGAGAGGACAGCGGAACTAGAAGATGCTTGATTTCAAACTGGGAATTCTTTCCCCAAATGGCCTCGTGTCATGTCATCGCCAGTTTTCATTTCCATCGAACGCATCCATCCCCCTCAGTGGATAGTGGATTACGCGCTGGTCTCATGAAATATCAGGCGGAATAAACGCAGTTCCCCCCCCCGCTCTGGATTCTCTCAACCATTAAACGCTTCCAACAAATGTGGTTTGGTTATGTTTCCAAGTAAACGCCAAACAGGGGTTTACTGGTAATTGCTGCACCCGTGGCACCCACACGTGCGCTTTGGATGAAACGCGTCCGTCACGTCGTTAGATCTTTGTCGTCGCCGAAACGTCAACTGTTTTTTTAGTTTCTCAGAGTCACTAAAGAATCGAACTGCCTTCGTCTGTGTTGACGACCCTGACGTCTAATCGTGCGCTTGTTGGTGGAGACGCTGCAGATCTGCGCGAGGCTGCCTTTGCCCTGAAGCACTTTCCTCTCTCGTCTCCTCGATCCAATCAATCACGCTTGATTTCAGTTTCCCCCGATCACCAAACATAAATAATACATGCCAAGCAAACCACAGGGTGATGTTATGATATGTATATTAATAACTGGAGACCTGAGAATGAGAGGTGAATTCGCCTACGTGCGTAAAAGCGCAACGCAACTCAAAGGACCTGAGACTGCAGGTTCCTTGGACCTGTGTGGCTCTGCGTCTTGTAGTTGGAGAGGTTTTACGCACAGAGTCAGAATCTCGCTGTGAATGGCAGTGATTTTGTTGCACATAAATCCAAACGCACGACTCGATAATCGGAGGCAGACGCCACATTTCCAATAGACGCTCCAGCTGAGGGGCTATTCCCCATTTTCTTTAAGAATCCGGCTGAAAATGACAATTTAGTCGTTTTTGCGTGTGTGAATGAAAAGAGGAGCCAAAAACGCAAATGTCTGCTCCACCTATAACATGTGTCATGATGAATCAGTGCAGTGGGACGACGGTTTACTTGTGTTCTTCTTGCTTTGGATCATTTCTCTCTGCTAAACATCAAGAGAAGGAGGTTTGTGTGCAATGGAAAAGAGAAGAATGATGATGTGTGTGAGGGTTCTGTGGTTAAACAGAGTGTATGTTGCTGCAGCATCCCTGCAGAGTGTTGTCATGTGGCTTTGTGCTGTGCGGTGGATGAATGAGTGCTCTGCCTTGACCTTGATTAAGTCTCTGGCAGTAATTGGTTTTGTTTGAGGAGATGGCAGGTAAACAGAAAGGGACTCGCGTCGCCTCCGGTTTCTGGTTTTGCTCTTGAACATTCATGCACGGCTCCAGCTTGGAATTTGATTTGGTGTCTTGCCAAAAATAAAAAGGAGACACACAGATTTGCCTTTTTGCTTCTGTCTGGAATCCAGAAAGTTTGTCTTGCTACAGACCTGCGCTGTTGTTGTTGTTGTTGTTGTTATTGTTGAAACAGCAACGGTGATGTAATCAGCCTCAACGTGACCACAGATAGATTTTCCACCTGGTGCTGTTTCAGTAAATGTTCATTTTTTGTGTGGATACTTCATCATCGGGTCTAACAGCCGAACCAGAGGCTTTGAACCAGAACCATTTGTTTACCTGTAGATAAAGCTTTTTGACAGCCCATTATGTTTCTATAGAAAAAACAATTCGTGCGGCCACAAGAAAACCTTCGGGTTTCATAAATCACTCCACACGATCCACGAACCTCTTAAACCACAGCCAGAGTGAAGAACTACTTCTTTATGTTCATGAACCAACAGTTAATAGTTCCAAAGAAGCTGTGGAGTATATACATGAGTAGATTATATACACAGAATAATCACATTATAATCCTTATAATAGAGAATGTGATTATCATGCCAACAAGTGGGAAAACAATCCATTCTTTTAACATGACAATCTACTAACAACTCAAACAGGCCTCTCTTTAGATTCCTCTCACACTTTCACAGACTCACTTCGTCATAAATTGACCTAATGTTCTTAGTTTTATTACAAGAAGTGAGGCAGGTTAGTGAGATAATGACTTTGTACGTTACAGAAAAACATGAAGATCTAAAAAAGTGCTGGATACGAGTGAGCTCTTAATGAAACTGCCATATTTGTTCATCATCAACCAAACCGGGAAGGGGAGGGGGGGCTTGAGCCAATCCATGCTGACTTTGGGGCGAAAGGGGGTGGGAGGGGAGGGGGGGGGGGGGTGACAGATTTCCAGAGTATCGCAGGGTCGACCTTAACAGACACAGTCAGATTCACACCTGCGGCCGGTTAAGAGTCTCCAATTAACCTCTTTGGACTGTGGGGGAGGAAACTGGGATTCGAACCAAGAACCTCTCCCTTGGTTCCCCCGCCTCGCCTCCTGTCCACTGTGATCGCTCTCCTCTCCCTGCAACTTCCCAAGAAGTCTCTCCGACCTGTTGCCGTCCGTTTCCACTCGTCATCCTCGCCGCCGTTGATGGATGAGGTTTGGATGCACCGTGACCGAACACTTCTTTGATGGGTTTTTCAATTTTCTCCGAGGTTTACTGAGGTCGGACCCGTGGCGGCGTCCTCCCCTAACTATCGATATTACATTAGTGATGCAGATATTCTCCAGCGAGCAGGATTTTCCCCCCGGAGCTGTCGATGTGCTTGAGTGGGACGGCGGATGACGGCAAACATTGATTTGTGTGTTGCATGTGGCCGGTGACTGTGCGTGAAAAATACCCATCGACATGCAAAGCGATGGGAGTAATTTGATTATCAGATTGCGTGTCGTTGATGAATGAAGTCGGTTGTTCATCAAATTTGTTGCAGTCGTGTTTAAAAGTGATGCACGTCGCCCCCTGTGGTGAAAACCTGACACTGATAAGAAATGACCAGGATGTAAATGTTTTAACAGGCAAAACAGAACCAAGTATAATTCCCTCTTTACTCCCACCACTGAGGACAGAGAGGAGGTGGAGTCATGATTTGATGCATCTGCCTTCCACCAGTGCACGTTGATGTTAAATCTATGTTTTTTGGCAAGCCGGGGGAAACGGTGTTCGACTGGAGGTTGTTAAATTTAGCTGGTGAGTTGCTTCATTCCGTGGACTTGAGCTTCACGGATGAGGAGCGGCTGCACACTGCACATTAGTGAATCTGTGTAGCTGGCACGCACAGAAAGGAATGTCTAATTATCGCGCTTTCAACCACAGTAGGCGCCTATATTTGCACTGAGCTCCCGCTCTAATCGCTTTCTCTTTTTTTTTCAACCCTACCTCGGCACACTTTATTTATTTTATTTAAAAAATAAGCAATTAAAAGGTTACTTTTTGTTTGGGGGGGGCTCGGCGTGGGGATGAGCCAGGAAGTCCAAGCAGTGTCGGCCGGGTGCTGGAGAGAAGGTCTGATTGAGACGAGGCAGAAGAATGGTTCTGCTATAATGTGCAGATTTCTTTTTTAAGAGATGAAAGGAGGTTTTTTTTTACATAATGGCGAATGTGTCGGGTACAAGTGTGTATCTGAAAGGAGGAAACAGGCTCAGGATGATGATGTTGTTGACTAAATGAGCTGAACTGTCCATGAAATCCAACAAGGAGGACTCTTCAGTTCTCAGGACAAAAGGCTGGTGTACTGGTAGTTCAGCTCCTTATCAGGTGCAGAGTGATTGCAGAGTTTAACAATAAGAAGAAGTGTCACCGAACCACAGAAGGCATGGAGTGGCATTGATTGGTAAAAGGATGGGAGGAGGGGAAACTCCTCCTCGAGATCATTATGTGGCCGACAGAGGGAGAGTTGGACGAGACAAACCCAGTGTAATTGCATTTGTAACAAAAGGCCTGGGAATCGATGGGCTGAGCGCGGCTTACAGCAGCGTGTCAGCATATTTCATCAACACACAATTGGATCCCGCGACACTGTAATTGCTCATAAAACCTATTTGTATGAAATCAGCCCTGCATCTCCCTGAAGTCGGCGTGGATCCACATCTCACGTGATTCAGGAGGATTGACCTCGTAGTGGAAGAGCCTGACCTCTGGACGAGATGGACTTGACGTCTTCAGTCAAGGACAGTAGCTGAGTGAGGCTGCGGCCAGATGCTAAAGTCACTCATGGCTCATAATGGTGGGAATTAGAGCTCTTTAAAGACGCCTGGAGCTTATTGCTGGGTTCTTTCTGAGAGTCATTCAAAAGAACTGCTCGTATCTCTTTGTTTGCGGCCGGATTGGAACAACTTCATCGGTCCCTGACTGTCGGACAAATTGATGATTGATTGATGGATTGAATCACTGGACAAAGGGAGCCAATCAGGCCACAGGAGCAGAGACTCAAGGAGTGAGGAGTTCATTAAGGGCAAGTGATTCGGTTTAGGTACAAGAAGAATCGCTTGCAAGTACAACTCAGTCTCCGTTTAATCAAACAGAGGAGCCACTGAAGAGTATTGAATTGTTTGCAAGTGTAAAACCACGAATATTTCAGCACAATATGAAGAATATGCAACAGAAACTAGCTGCAAACACAATTTGGACCCACAATGTTTGCTAGCTAGTTGCTAACTTTGTCTGTGTGTGTGTTTGGTGCTGGGCAGGTTGGCTTTCAGAGCTTTTTCTCATATCATAACAACTTAAAAGCCAGAGTACAGATTATGTACACTGATAGGCTACGGCATTCAAAATGGTATCTGGTTTTAATATTGCACAATCAGGGGCTGCAGAGGGAAATTGGCTCTATGGCTCAAACTCTAGCTCAACAGTTGTGTTGTGTTGTGTTGTGTTGTGCGTGGCCTCTGAATAAACCAATAAAACAAACTAAGCTCCGTATAATAGCAACGATAACAATAACAATGTGAACCATTGTAATAATGATGATATTTGCAGCACAGAAGGATCATGGCGGATGTTTTCAGTCAAAGATGTCAAGTTAGCAACATGCATTAATGTGAAATGAAAACATACAGATGGCGAGGGAGAAGAGGAGCCCTGGTGCATCATGGGAAGTCCCCCTGCGGTCTAGGCCTATAGTAATATAACTAAGGGATGATTGAAGGCGGGTTTGATTCAGCCTTGTGTTAAACTCTCCTCCTCCAGGAGCCAAACAGAAAGACGGAGAGGAGCTATACAGTGTACGGCTCTGCCTTTATTCATTCTTGCTAGCAGATGCATAGACTGTAAATCAATCAAGGAGTGCCATCAGCAATTACAGATCATATCCATAATGCAATACATTAGATAACTACAAGGGCGCTCCGAGAGCACATGCGTCCACCAGAGTTATGCCGTTAATTAATCCCATTCATTATCTCTAGACCGCGGCGGCTTCTAATTTGTCCTGCCACTGTTTCATAAAGAAGGCAAAAAACGTAAGAGATCTTTAACTTGGTGTTCTGCTTCATCGCTCCATCGTTTGTCCGTGTGCAGCGCTATTCACATCATCCGTAAAGTTTTTACCATCCACAAAGACAGCCAGGCCTTATAGTTATAACAGCTTGAAATGCATCTCTCTCTCTCTTTCTCTCTCTCTATCTCTAATGCAGAAACGTATCTTTCATTCTTGAGCTTCAGCCAGGAGAGGGGAATTAAGATTTGTTTATGTTTTAGAGGCACTGAAAGAAAAGAGCAGTGACATCACGGCCTTGATAGAGACTTAACATATTCTTTTAAATCAAGCTGCCTCTAAATTGTCCTCGGTGCTGCAGCTGAAGTCCGTCCTCCCCAGCATTGTTTTTTAAATCCAGCTTAATAGAACCATACATCGCAGTCAGTGGGAGAATGTGAACAGCAGCTGAACAGTGGTCGCTGCAGCAGTTGCGGTGCGATCCTCACAATCTCTGGAGATCCTGACGAATGTGCTCCTCTTCCTAAAGCCTCAGGTGTTCCTCAGTCCTGCTGCTCGATCATCCAGAAATAATGTCGGGGCGGCCGTTCCCTGCTCTTAATTACTCCGAGGCCTCGCTGCCAGATAATTCCAGCCAGCTACTTTCAAACTCTGGCTCCGCCGTTATCGTCGGCTCCATAAAAAACTCATTTTTCCCCTGTTTGGTCTGATTGGACCTTGGCAGGGAGGAGCCACCGTCATTGCCAGCGGGTCCTGATTCTCCTCGATGAAGGGTGATGGTTCGACGGCTGAAAAAAGCTGAAGTTTCTCCTCTGAGCTGCTGAACTGTAGTTTGCACACACAGTTAAAGTGCACGGGTAGAAAGGCAAACATTCTGAGCAGAGTTCGGTCAAGTGATTACTTTCGCGACACGTCTCAGGGTGCAGGGGCTACTTCTTGTAAACGGCGCCGACATGACAGGGCGGCTCAATATCTGCCTGTGCTGCTGCAGATGCTGCGTGTGTGGGTGTTTTTTTGAAGTAGCCCTGTGTGACTCTTTCTCCTCGTGGTTCAGGAGCACTAACAAGCAATTAGCCAACAGGAAGAGCGCTCAGTCTTTCAGGGGGATGAAATCCGAGCTTGCAAAGTTCAGCTCGGTCTCTCTGTTTCTTTAAACTCTGCTCTAAATAGGAGGATTTGCTTGTGCCGGGGAAACAAATCTGCCACTGCAGATACAAAAAGAGGCTTAAAGTCATTTAAACAGACAAACAAGGCGGAGGAGAACATCTGAACTTTTTCTAAAGACGATACAGATAATGGCCAAACACCCCAGGGAAGAGCTGGAGTTTCCCATTGAGGCTCCTTGAAGATTTGCCCAAGATTACACTACAGAATGCGTCTGATGCATTACAAATAGCTGGGCTTTAATCCGTCCACTTCTAAGTGCAAGTCAATGAGCTGCTGGCTGCAAGTCTTCTTTTTCAATGGGCAATAAAAGTCAAAGTGTACTCCTGGAGGTATTGCCGTCCTAATTACAAACCTGCCCGAAGCTGATAAACAGGACTGATCTCCAAATGGAGGCACCGTGCACTTAATGCCAATAATGAATCACGGGCCTCTTGTTTTTGTCATTCTGTTGTTTCTCCTGGATACAGTTAACGATGCTCCGGCCACTTTGCTCCAGACGGAAATAGCTCAACACATAGCTCATCACTTATTCGAGCTGTTTTTTTCCAACAGGATCACAACGTGAAATTGAATCTATCCGTCAACTTAACGCACAGAGGTCTGTTACGCAATCGAACAACAAGCCTCAGACTCACAACTTTTAGAAATGAACTCTCTGTAATTCAGCTTGAGGCAAAACTCATTTTAAATACAGAAATCCCTGCGCAGCTGAAAGCCCATTCACGAGTCGTCAGGTGACTGATACACAAACCCATGCTGTGTTTCCTTCTGTGCTTAAAAGCTCGAGTCTGTGTTACACAACCTCGGAGACGCGTGAGAGAGAGAGACGTTCGTCCGTTAACCTGCAGGAAATGAAACAGCAGATTCACCTTCAGTTTGATTTCATGTTTGAAAAGACGTGTCCTCGTGAAGCATTGACAAGGTATTCACTTCCCTTCCAGGGCCAATAAAGGGACGGGTTTTTAAAAAGTGCTGTGGACTTTCCTTTTTTAACCACAGTTTGTATGAATCAGTCATTTAAGAAAACATTCACTGGTTCAGCTCAAGAGGGGTTTTCGGGGCGGGGGGGGGGGGGCGACAATGACAGAAACATTTGTCCATGCCGTCTCCCGGATTGTCTGCGACTGTATGAAAGGATTATCCTCTTCACATTCCCACGGAGAGAAAAGAGAGCGCGTGTGAAATCAAAGCCGAATTACAGCTGCCTGGGAGACAGATGGCTCGACACACAGCTCAACACTGTGTACACACTCAACAGATAAACGCTGGTGCCTGACCCTGGGTGCTGGGGATCAGATCAGAAGGTAAACACGGCGCTCGACGCGGCAGGTGAGCCGTGGTGGCGCTCGGTGAGGGAGTCACCTGCTGCATGAAGCCGGGAGTTAAACGGGGTTGTCGGGCGACTGGTCTGCAATCGGATAGAGACAAAAGTACAGGTGAACAAATGCACGGCAGATTGTGATCCGATTGGCCGAACCTCAGGAGGGGCTCCAAACACAGACTGGATATATATGAATGTGGACGGCGTGTCTATATAAAATACCCTGGACATGAGTTAAGCATTAGAGAGGGAGAGCAGGGAAGAGGGAGGAAGACCAGGTGAGGTAGAAGCTGCACTTGGACTATATATATCGGGATCCGGCTAACAGCTACGTGGTTTTGATAGCATCACATAACGAATTAAAATCTAATTTACCAGAAACATTAACAAACAGTATGTCAAGAACTTACTTAAATTATAGAAACATTTATTTAAAGTGTACTTTAACTTTTTTAGTCTTGTCTCTGTCAAATCTGCTAACACGGAGGAGGCAGGGTTCGTGACTTATGCTACAGCCAGCCACCAGGGGGCGATCAAGGTGATTTGGCTTCACGTTTGAGAAGCTGTCACGTCAGTTTTTCTCCTCAGTCCTCACCTGTGGACTTTGTAGAAGACACACGTAGCAAGCACACACACACACACAAAGACACACACACACAGAGAAAAGAGCTGATTCACGATTGGCTGCCTTCTTCTTGCATTCTTCCTCCTCCATCTTTGTTCTACTGGTGTTTGGCCTCGTGCAAACACAAGGCGGACGTTTCTGGATCTCTATGTGCAAAATGCAGATCTGTATCAACTCCAGGTGTAAAAAGTAATCAGGTTCAAATCATCTGTTGCCAGATGTAAATGCAGCCAGTGAGGCGGCGGCTGCTATTCATCCCGACCCGAGTCGGCTGTTATTGAGTTTAGACACAATGATCGTCTGTTATTGTTTTCTGGATTCTCTGTAAGCTCTGCTTATTGCCTCAGGTGTTCACCGGGTTCATCCTGTGTTGCCTTCAATGCCCCGAGGCCTTGTAAACCGCACTGTTCTTTTAATGCGCTCGGCCAATTTGATTTATGAACTCTGTCGGCACTGTCTTTTTCCAAAGTAAACGTGAGACGCAGCCCAGATAATGGTCGTAAATACCACTGTGTCATTTGATGGCATTCGGTGGACGGCTCGTCTGCCCCCCCCCCCCTTCCCTCGGAAAAGACAACCGTCCTGTGTGTCTGCAGCACCTTGGGGGCCGGTAGAGGAAATCACTGGAGTATGAAGACATGCAGTGTTATTGCAAGTTGCACAGGAAACCGGGTCATGAGATACTTCCACAGTATAAACATGACCGGGTTATTGAAGAGACAAAACCTTCCCGGTTGTCTTTGCCTCCTCCCCCCCGGGGTCCTAAGCTTTGGTCGGGTTGGGTTTGACATTAGCAGACGCAGATCCCTGAAGGTCTGCGTGGCCATTCAGGTGAATGATTTGACATTTGGATAGAAATGCCAGCAAGAAGGGTATTTGGACACTTCTCAGGTTATCCAAGCTTGTGTGCATGACGGTGCTGTGGAACTCGGGGTGCGCTTCTTTTGTATTCTGCAGCAGGACACGGGGTCGAGTTCAGCAAATTTCCCCGACCTTGTTTTGTTTCCTCTTGGAACCTCTGCGGCCTCCCATCGAGCCGGCTCGCCGTGTCAGAGCGAGCAGCCGATCTGAAACGCCGTTATTTGACTTGACAGGAACAGGGCTGCCGACAGAGTCCAGAGACTCCACTGTGTCGGTGGAACACAAACAGACTGAGGGATCGACTCACTGTGTGCGGCGCCCGCCGCCCCTCACACTCTCTGATGGCCCTTTTTTGACAGCCCTCTCACAAACAGTCACGGCAGAGAAAAGACATGTCTGATCACATGAAGCAACTTAAAGACACAGTGAAGTAAGAAGCATCTTTTCCCAGTTTGTTGAAAGCCGTTGGGCTGTCACGTAGTTTACCTTAAATCGCCTTTTTGAGTGTGTGTATAGTTTGCTCTACTTGTCAAACAACTTGTTTTAACTGTTTTTACTGACCACTGTGACATGACAAGATGCACAATGAAGTTTCCTGTCGATGATGACTTAACTCTCATCAATGAGTAACTTAATAAAAGAATCTGGGTTTTTTTCTGTGGGTGAGGTCAGCATCATGTGGTCACTTTGGCTTCACTTTGGTCGAGCTGTCATGTCGTCCATCTTTATAAACGCTTGATGCCTTTGACTTTGAGAGCTCAGGTTGTTGCAGTGTGTGTGTGTGTGTGTGTGTGTGTGTGAGTGGGTCTTACTTCTACTAAGTTGTGTAGTTGTGGTCTCTGCAGCCTCTTGGTTTAATGATGCACTTTGAGGAGGAGTGGGTGGAAACTCCCCCTTCGGCTGCAAGTGGCTGCGATTCTCCTCAGACTCAATCTCCTCAGAGTGATAAAATCGAAACCCCTGAATAATAAGATCCTCTAAATCACAACCTGCCTGCATATTCCACCAGAAATGCATCATGGCCGATCAGAGGGAACTTACAGGATCTTTAATACACGGTTCTCGACTCCACAGCCCTGAAGCAGGGAGCATTGCTTTGCAGGTTTGTCTCCGCCGATGTCTCCAATTTGTTTGTCAATCGGGAGACGAGCAGAAGAGACAAGGTCGTCCCTGCTCTCCAATTTTACACAGTTTTCCAGTCCGATCAATACGGCCCAACACCACTACATCAGAGAGGTCTCATTCCCCTGCCGGCTGATAATTGGAAGCTGTTAGCATGGACGACGGGACAGGAGGTTCAATTGGCTCAGGCTCTTCTTTGGAATGAGAGACTGCTGCTGATTTGGTTTATGCCAAAAAACTAAAGCTCCAGCGTTGGACGTTTTAATTAAAAATAGCACCCTCTCATTCTCCACTTTGGTTAGTCACAGATTTTTAAAATCCTTACATTTTTTATTAGGGACAAAAAAAAAATAATCGAACGAAAGCCTTCAGTGCTTCTGGAGTTGGCAAAGTTTTTACGGAGCTGTTGAAGGACTTTGCCAAAGTGCATGAAGAAAAATTACTCCCTGCTGGTGGAGGTGAAACATGATCGACTTCTAATTAGAGGAAATTCTGAATGTTAATGTTAATGAATGTAAATGGTTTTAAAGGTTCAGTGTGTAGAATATAAAGTCCTGATGTAAATGTAAAGCATATAGATATAAAGGTTCCTTTGTTAGGTTAATCAATCAATCAATCAATCAATCAATCAAATTTTATTTGTATAGCCCATATTCACAAATTACAATTCATCTCATAGGGCTTTAACAGGGTGTGACATCCTCTGTCCTTAACCCTCAGCAAGAGTAAGGAAAAACTACAAAAAACCCTTTTAACAGGGTAAAAATATGTAGAAACCTCAGAGAGAGCCACATGTGAGGGATCCCTCTCCCAGGACGGACAGAAGTGCAATAGATGCCACGTGCAGGAGAACATCATCAATAATCAAAGTCTCTAGCAGCATTGATGAAGCACAGTCCATGCTCAGCAACCATCTAGACCACGATCCACCATCCAGACCAGACGCCACTTCAGTCCTCAGTCACCGTCCACCGCCGCCCACCAGGAGGACCCATCACAAGCCACCACTGCGGTCCTGGTCCACCGCCCGTGCCCAATGCCAACGCGACACAGGGTCCGCCACCAGCACCACGATCAGCCCACATGACTCAGAATCCGCCACACTGGATCCAACACCGCGACCCCCGGTGCGCGATCCACAAACCGTAATCCATGGTGCGGCCACAGAGGCCCTGGATCTGCGGGTGATAAAGCAAAGGGATTCCGGGGAAGGGGGATAGGGATGGAGAAGAGGAAGGAGAAGCTGGAAAGAGAAGCTCCGTGTGTCATGTGTTAGAGCGCACTAATTAGCTCTAACTATAAGCTTTATCAAAAAGAAAGGTTTTGAGCCTACTTTTAAACGAACAGATGGTGACTGCCTCCCGAACTGAAAGTGGTAGATTATTCCACAGCCGAGGGGCTTGATGGCTAAAAGCTCTGGCTCCTACTCTACTTTTGGAGAATTTAGGGACGACAAGTAGGCTTGAATTCTGGGAGCGGAGTGCTCTAGTGGGTTTATAAGGTATTAACAGCTCTTTAAGGTATAAAGGCGCTATATTATTAAGGGCCTTGAAGGTGAGGAGGAGAATTTTAAATTCTATTCTAGATTTAACTGGAAGCCAGTGTAGCGATGCTAATATTGGAGAAATGTGCTCTCTTCTCTTTGTTCTCGTCAGGACACGTGCTGCAGCATTTTGGACAAGCTGTAGAGTCTTTAACGACTTCCTGCTGGAGCCTGATAATAATGAATTACAATAGTCCAGTCTCGATGTAACAAAGGCGTGGACTAGTTTTTCTGCATCTTTTTGTGAAAGGACATGTCTAATTTTTGAAATATTACGCAAGTGGAAAAAAGCGGTCCTAGAAATTTGTTTTAAGTGACTATTAAAGGATAAATCAGGATCGAAGATCACTCCCAAGTTCCTGACTGTTTCATTGGAAGCAAGGGCAATGTCGTCTAGCGCAGCTATATCATTAGATAATGCATCTCTAAGGTGTTTGGGGCCAAGTATTATAACCTCTGTTTTGTCTGAGTTTAATAAGAGAAAATTGCGGGTCATCCAGGTTTTTATGTCCTTGAGACATGTTCGAAGTTTAGTTAATTGATTACTTTGTTCAGGTTTTATTGACAAATATAACTGGGTGTCATCCGCATAGCAGTGGAAATTTACCGAGTGTGTCCTGATAATGTTTCCTAGTGGAAGCATATATAATGAGAATAAAATTGGGCCGAGCACAGAGCCCTGTGGAACACCATGATTAACTTTGGTGCGCACAGATGACTCATCATTAATTTGCACAAATTGGGAGCGATCAGAAAAATACGATTTAAACCAGTTAAGGGCGGTTCCATTAATGTTAATTAACTGTTTTAGTCTTTGTAATAAAATTTGATGGTCAATTGTGTCGAATGCTGCACTGAGATCTAACAGAACGAGGACAGACACAAGTCCCTGATCTGAGGCTATTAAAAGGTCATTAGTGACTTTTGCCAAGGCTGTCTCTGTACTGTGATTGGCTCTAAACCCCGATTGAAAGTCTTCATATATATTATTTTCCTGGAGAAACTCACACAGCTGATTGGCTACCACTTTTTCTAAGATTTTAGAAATGAAGGAGAGGTTAGATATTGGTCTGTAATTGGCTAAAACCTCTGGGTCTAGGGTGGGTTTTTTGAGTAGGGGTTTGATGACAGCTATTTTAAAAGACTGTGGTACATAACCTGATGATAATGACAGATTGATAATGTTAAGTAACGAACTATCAATTAGGGGCAGAATGTCTTTAAGTAAGTTGGTAGGAATGGGATCTAAGATACAGGTTGTTGGTTTAGAACCTGAGATTAATTTGGTAAACTGATCACGGGTGATCAGAGAGAAGCTGTCTAAGTAATGGGTAGGATTCTCAGCCGTTTCTGAGATCTCTGTTGTTGGGAGGGTATTAGTGCCAATTGAGGGCAGGAGATGGTTGATTTTATTTCTAATAGTTTGAATTTTATCATTAAAAAAGGTCATAAAGATATTGCTATTTAGGGATGGAGGAATACTGGGTTCGGTGGAGGTGTGACTCTCTGTCAGCCTGGCTACAGTGCAGAAGAGAAACCTGGGGTTATTTTTATTCTCTTCTATTAGTTTTGAATAGTAGGCGGCTCTTACTTTGTGGAGAGCCTTTTTATATTCTTTAACACTATTCTTCCAGTCTATGAGGTTTTCAACATTGTTGCTGGAGCGCCACTTCCTTTCTAGTTTTCTTGATAATTGTTTTAACTCATTTGTCTGGGAATTATACCACGGAGCTAATTTACTATGTTTGACATTGTTCTTTTTTAGAGGCGCTATTGAGTCTAATGTTAATCGTAATGAGTCTGCAGAGCTATCGACGAGGTGGTCGATCTCAATGGAGCTCAGGGTTTTAAAGAATTTGTTGTTTATATCTACTGCTAATACGGGTTTAAATGTAATTGGGATTATTTCCTTAAATTTAGCTACAGCACTATCAGGTAGACATCTAGAAAATGAATTTTTTATTAGTGGCATATATTCAGTTATTGAAAAATCAAAGGTTATTAAATTATGGTCTGATAGAACTGGATTGCGCGGAAGTACTGTTAAATTTTCAATTGCGACACCGTACGATAATACAAGGTCAAGTGTGTGGTTACCACAATGAGTAGGTTTGTGCACACACTGACTGAAACCAATAGAGTCTAGTATTGAAATAAATGCTACGCTAAGGCAATCTTTATTATTATCAACATGAATATTAAAGTCACCAACAATAATAATTTTATCGGTCTTTAGGACTAAGTTTGATAAAAACTCAGGGAATTCCTTTAAAAATTCAGTATAAGCCCTGGGAGCACGGTAAACTACGGCAAATATGATTGGCTGTTGGTGGTTCCTTGATTGGCGTGGAAGACTAAGAACCAGACATTCAAATGACTTGTAGCTGAGTTTAGGTTTAGGATTAATTGATAGACTGGAGTTAAAAATAGCAGCAACTCCACCTCCTCGCCCAATTTCTCTAGGAACCTGTGAATTGATATGACTGGGGGGAGTAGATTCATTTAGACTGACATAATCATCAGGATGCAGCCACGTCTCAGTGAGGGACAATAAATCTATGTTGTAATCAGAGACTATTTCATTAACTAAAAGAGCCTTTTTTTCCAGTGATCTAATGTTTAAAAGACCACATTTAAAAGTCTGGGTTTCCTGTATTGTTTCAGAGGTTGTTTTAATTTGTATTAAATTTTTGTGTGGAGTTCTCGTTCTATTATTGTTTAATTTCAATAATTTAATCGGACGGTGAACAGACACAATCTCTATGGGGTTTTGTGACTGATCCAGAGGGAGCGCAGAGAAGTGTTTAGCACTGCAGCTCTGCTTCCTGGTCCCAACTATGGGTTGTCATGTTATAGACTTAGTAATATTCCTAGATAAGAGAGCTGCTCCATCCCAAGTGGGATGAACGCCGTCTCTCCTAACAAGACCAGGTTTTCTCAAAAAAGTTAGCCAATTATCTATAAAGCCCACGCCGTTTACAGGACACCACCTCGACAGCCAGCGGTTAAAAGACAACATGCGGCTAAACATGTCATCACCTGTTGTGTTAGGGAGCGGGCCAGAGAAAACTACTGTGTCCGACATCGTTTTAGCAAAAGCACACACCGACTCAACATTCAATTTAGTGACCTCCGACATACGAAGCCGGGAGTCGTTGCTGCCGACGTGAATTACGATTTTATTGTATTTACCTTTTTTAGATTTAGCCATTAACTTAAGTTTAGATTCGATGTCGCCGGCTCTGGCCCCTGGGATACAATTAACTATGGTCGCTGGTGTCGCTAACCTGACGTTTCTCAGAACCGAGTCGCCAATAATCAGAGTTTGTTTATCAGCGGGTGCCTCGCTGAGTGGAGAGAATCTATTTGAAACGTGAGCTGGTGGCTCTTTAATCAAGGGCTTTCTAAGTCTAGCACTATGCCCCCTCTGGAACGTCACCCATCTGCCCTGGGCTCCCGGCTGCACGGGACTAGTCTGGGGACTGCTCGTTAAGGCTAAGCTACGTGCTAAGCTAGGTGGCTCCGCGGCTAGCGGGAGCCGGCTAACTACAGCTAACGGAGTTTCTAAGCTGCTGAGCCGAGCTTCTAAGTCGCTAAGCCTCGCCT
Source organism: Platichthys flesus (assembly GCF_949316205.1). Classification (NCBI taxonomy): domain Eukaryota; kingdom Metazoa; phylum Chordata; class Actinopteri; order Pleuronectiformes; family Pleuronectidae; genus Platichthys; species Platichthys flesus. The sequence goes on from NC_084967.1 coordinate 14,262,567, forward strand.
CCATCGCTATCAACACACTACATTTATTACATGTACCACTACTGTTAAGGGAGGCAGAGGAGTAGGTAAACATTAGACACTCGGAGCAAGAGAGAGCAGTAGAGCAACAGGGAGAGAGAGAAGACATCGCTGCTATATAGCTACGAAGGTGAGCTCAGACAGAACACAGAATCACTAAGCACGATAGAATAAGCGTTGGTATGTGCGAGTGTTTAACTACAGACCGGTGATTTTAGCCGTAGTGCTACAGGGAAACAGTTGTGTTTAGCAGCGGAGCTAATTCGCAGAGCGACCACCACCAGTGGCAAGAAAACAGGAAATGACGCAGCACGCTTACCGTAACAGGAAATGACGCAGCCCTTGTGTCAGGTTAAAGAAAACACACTAATGAAAACTCGAATAGTATTATTTTATATTCAATATCAATAGATCAATTAATCTAAATCTAACACACTGAACCTTTAAGGGAACTAATACACTTGTTCTCACTTGTATGTTTTTAATTGATATTTGTGTCTTTGACTTTTTATCAAACTCTCAAACTCCCTCTCCACGCTTGAGGATTCTCAAATCTTTATTTATTTAAACATAACAAAAGTTGTAATCTTTTAATCGTGAGAACACACACACACACACGAGACGATGCAGTCGAGACGCAGGACCACACACACTTTTGCGCTTAAACAAACAAGTCGCTGAATCCAGAGATTTGGGAACTCGTGGAAAGCAAACACGGACTGCAGGCGTTGTGCGAATGTTTGTGGAATTTGTTTTGCACTGAACAACCTCTTGTGTTGTTGCTACAAAGTTTGTTCTGTTCTATGGGAACTTGTATTACGCTGCAGGCAGCCATGTTTCTGCTCGAATATCAAAAATGTGAGTTTCAGTTTCAGCTGATGACATTGAGTCTGTAAACTCTCGCACTATTCCATAATTTGGCCAAATAATCTGTTCAGAATTTGGAACCTTTCACTTCACTTGCAAAGGTACAGAGTTATAACTTTGCTAGAGTCCAATTTAATATTCAAACACAGGTCTATTGTTTGGTTCTCGGCTCCAAATGAGACTCACACAGTAATTAGTGCTTTGATAAAAGGGATGTGCGCTGGAAAGGTCAAACTGTTTCCTAAAAGCCCAGACTGCGGCACCTCGCATTGTAACAGTGTGTGTATCTGCAGGAGCCTAATCACAGCGATTAAGGAATAATCCATTTCCAATTAGATCCAGGTAACATCCAATAAAAGACAGGTCAGGGGGGGGGAAGAAGTGTTTATAGTTTATAGGAGGTGATAATGTGATACTGTTTCTATTCAATTCCTTGTTGTTGGAAGTGCAATAAACAGAAAAAGGACAAATTCTTGCTGAAATTAATATTAGTGGACGTGATCAACACTCGTGGATTTGTCTTTGTGTCTCAGTCGAGTGGAGAAAGACACATTTGCTTCCGCGGCTGAATGAGCACGAACCTCGCGTCGCTGTGATTCCTATCTTTAAATTACTCTTCTGTCGACATGAGCGAGTGTCGGGCGGAAGGACGCACGGGGGCTGGATCCTCTCGCCCTCGTGGTCGTTTCCACAGGAAGGGGACGGAGGAGAAGATCCTGCAGCCCTGCCACGGCCCTGCATGCTAATTGCTCTGGGTCGTTAAGTGTCCGGCTTCCTTCCTCCAGGTCCAATTTGATATGATTTCTGCTCCTCTGGTCGAGTGTGGGGTGGGGTGAGGGGGGGGGGGCTCCATCATACAGGTTAAATGATGATAATGATTGCTGCAGCCCAACAGATTCATTACGGGCGGCCATCTTGTCAGGTATCACATTCCTGGAATTAATCCAAAGGGGAACTGAAATCCCAGTCCTTCTCCTGGAGTTAATTGCAAATCACGGTGTCACCGCGACTGTCTCCCGAGTGCAGCTCGTCCAATTATCTGCCGGCCGGTGATTTATTTGGTCACTTGTTCTCTCCATCCGTCCTCGAAACCAGCATTCTTCATCACACTCCCTTGCCTCCTTCCTTCCATTCTCCCTTTCACCCCTTGCCCACTTCATCATTCTGCTTATCCTCTACCCTCGCTCCTCTCCTCTCCCCTCGCTCTCCCTTTCTTTTCCGGAGCAGTAATGGTCTGGTCCGCCCTGCTGGGGGCTCAGTAATGAAGCTGCTGCCCTAGAAAAGCCATGTTAATGTTGACTCTGGGATCAGACGCCGCTCCGAGACACACAGCGGTGACAAATGAACGTGCCAGTTTGAGCCGGCTGAGCTCGATAAACAGCTCGTGTCTATCTGTGGCTTCGACTGGGAGCCGGGAGCCGAGATGCTACGCGGAGAGATTACAAATATTAAAAATTAAACGTTAGAATCCATAGGAACGTGTGAGTGAGAGCTGCTCTCGTGCACTTCTTCTTAAATACATGGAAGCATTTTGGGGCGAGTCCAAGTACGAGCACCATGTGTTAATAACCAGGAAAGTAGAGCTGTGGAGCTCCCCGAAGCATCGGCTCTTCCATTTGGTTGTCAACAGCATTGACAAGCTGTCTGCCTGACCTCCCCTAACCCCCCCCCGCTCCCGCTCCGGTCTGACAGGCAGAGATGTGCTTCTGTCTGGCGGAGAGAGGTGAGCCCGACCGTCTGTCTGCTGTGGCTGACGTACATAGGCGTGGGCGAGAGGAGGTTCCCCCGGCTGCCGTCCCCACGTCTCTCCTGTCAGGCTCTGTCTGTCCGGAGCCTGTGGAGCAGCCATGCATGGCCTACCCCCCCCCCCCCCCCCCCCCCCACCCTCTCCATCACGAAAGATGGTCCCCGTCTCCGCCTCATCCACTCGTGCTCCTGCAGCTCGATGTGTAATCCGTTTAGCTACCTGCACCCTGCAAACGACATTACATCCATTTGAAATGTTTCTCCAATGGTGACCTGTGATGTTAAACCCCACTAAGGTGCTTTCAGGTAAAAATAGAATTAAATTACATATTCGCCCATTGATTTATGAGATTGGAAATCGATGCATCTCTTTCCTCTAGATTAAATCTCAATTCACTCCGGGGTCTTTTCAGTTGACGCTTGCTCATTTGCCTGCGAGTTGGAAGTGTTCCTGGTGGACAGAAGGTTTCGAGGCCGGGTGAGGAGAAGATGTATTCGAGCAACTCGGAGCCAAATTTAGAAAAAAAAGGACAAAACTGCCAGAATATATTTGTTAAATGGACTTTCAATTACAGTTTCTTCCCTGTGAAACTGCGGCTCTGTTTCAGCCCAGTATAGCAAATGTTCCAATGCCCCCAGTGTTTGTCTGCAGCCAGGGATTCAGAGATGATGAATTCTCATAAATTGCAGATAAATTTGCAAACTCCTTCAGGGCCCTGCGTGTTCATGCTGGGATCCAGAATCTGATGTTTTGTTCCCACTGTTGAAAATGAGCAAAAGGGAGAAATGACCTCATGAGTTTCAGTCCTGATTTGAGAACTGGACTGATGCAGTTCGATGACCTCTGGATTTGTTCTGAGGTTCCAGACATTGGAATACAAAACTGATCTGCTGCAGCATTTTGTGAATCTCTCCCTCCAAAGACATCTGCTGGGGAAACATCTCAATTCCTCCACGCTGTGTTCGGGGATAAAACTGCAAAAAAAAAAAAACAGCTGGTGAAACTCCAATGAAACATCTGGGCTGTTTCACACATGCCCTCTTACTCGTGAGTTGGAGTTGAGTGCACGCTCATGTAATGGGTCCCAAGTGTGGCTGGTTCCTTCCCTTTGAGAAATCGTGTTGAGGATTATTTCATGTTGCAAAAATCACAGTTTGTGTCTAATCTAATTATCTCACACATCTCAAAGAGCGTGAATCTAATCGGCGTCACACTCGGCTGGCGAGTTGTTAAAGGCCCGAGGAAGATTCTGCCTTTCTGCATAATGAGTGGAGCTTCACTGAACTCTGATTAAACAGGTGGACGGCTCTTTGTGCAGCAGCGGTGGCTCCAGGGTGCAGCAGCAGGTCTTTGCTGCGACACAGGTCCAACAAACATGTTCAGAACACCCACTTCACTTGCAGAACGAGCCGCCTGTATGCAGATGTGCAGCAGGAAGCACTGAAGCGGTGTTAACAGATTCCTACATATCCAGGAATCTGGTGCCGCTCTGCTGTCTCGACACCAGTGTGGGTTTTGTTTGTTGCTCTTGTAAAGGCGATGGCACATGAAACACAGACATGAGGCGCGGCCATAGGAAAGCTGCATCCGTCATCGCAAAGATCAGCCTGTCGCTTTGAAGTGAGGGGCTGCGATCCGCGGAGAAAGCATCCACACGACTCCTCTGGTAAAGTGAACATGTTCTGCTCCCGTGGAGCCGCCTCCCTGGTGTGTGAGCGATGTGAAATCATCAGATCAGGTGTAACAAAGCCAAATCGATCAATTTCCAATCAAGCCTCAGTCATCAATAATTATTTTAGGCATGTATGTGGCTTTTTAATTTATCTTTTTCTGCGGCGGCAGGAGGAGATAATTGAAAGAGATGAAGTCAGTGAGAAATAGGCTTTCATTCATTTTAAAATGTGTGTTCAAATCAGGATCTGGTTTTCCATTGATGGCCCACCCCCTCGTTCACACTCCAGAAGCTGCAGAGATTCACAGCGTCCTGTCTCTCATTTATCTCTGAAGCAAAACCAAGGAAAAAATAGTGCTCGAAGTTTTCTCAGATCATTTTCTGTCTGAGTAGTTTCTCAGGTCTTGAGTGTTGGGGCTGTTTTTTCGGACTTGACGGCCGCGGACAGACAGTGAGGCATTACTCAACTCCGGGCAGATAAGGAGTCCTGGTTCTCCCCGAGTAAGAACTGTCAGTTTGCTCAGTGCGGAGAATGTGATTGAGCGAGTCTGCGAGCAGCTCACACCACAGTCACCCCCCCCCCCCCCCCCCCCGATGTGTGTTGATTGATTTAGTCGTCCCGACTGGGTTTTCATTGGCCCGCTGCCCGACCCGGGGCCAGCACACACCTGCCCGGCCTGTCAGCCGCTGAAGTTATGACATCATGAGGCCCCTCGTAAGGCACCTCCATTGTTTTGAAACGAAGGCACATCAATTTCACGGGCTCCACTGCCCAGCGGATGATTTGTGAGTGCCATTATCCCCTGGAATCGCTCTGGAAAATGGCTGCAGTGTGAAGACATGACTTGGCGACGCAGGGAGAGAGTGAGGGAGGACGGTCGCACCGAAACGCTTCACTGGTTGTAGCCATAAGAAGAGAAAGAAGAAGGTCAGGGAATGGAGGAGGGAAACTAAAATGAGGAAAATATGTCGATTATTCTCATGATTTGAAGCTTCCTTCAGGAATATGAAACCGCCGTAAACTCAACCCGATCCAGGAAACACTAACAGACTTATGGCAGAGAAGAGGAGGAGTGAGAGGAAGCAAGGGGGGGGGGAGGAGGAAGAGTAACCAATAACCTAGATACAGAATCAGCATGGAAGCACTTCTTCTCCTTCTCGTAGCAGCAGCAGCAGCAGGAGAACCGGTCCCCTCGCCGACCAGCCGGTTCCCCCCCCCCGCTCGACTAATTCATTATAAAACCATTAAAGTGTCAGAAGCCTCCATTGTTACCACCTGACCCTGAGAGAGAGAGAGAGAAGCTGCTGAGAGTTTGAAATGATCATTTCCAGTTTGACCACAGAGGAGGGCGAACACTGAATGCATCTTTTCAGGAGTTCTCTCTTCACCACTTTACTTTTACTTAGCTCCACAAAATAAGCAGATTGCTGATAAGGAAGCGCTCGTTAATCAGGTCACTGCAGCGGCTGAACCTGCCCTCCATCTATTTTCTCCCCTTTCAAGACTTCTCCTCTATTTTCCCTTTTCAAAAAACTCAAAGTCGTGCGAGGAACAAATAACGGGGGGAATCTGTTTGAAGGGAGGCAAATCGGCCGGGTGCTTTCATGAGGCCGGCTGCTGGAACACAATGCGTGGTCAAATGTTGAAGTTATCAGTGGAGTGCAGGAAGTGAAGGGGCCTCTTCACTCGTCTGCCTTCCACACCTGCACCGAGAGGATTTGCAATTCACCGGCAAAGCCCTCGATGACAGCGCGGAGCCATTCTGCCCCGCGGAGATAAAACATAACACCGGGAAAAAGTTAAATAATCAATTTCCATAGAAATGTCCGGGTATTAATCTAGAGCAGGCTGCGGCCGGGCTGCGAGATGACCTGCAGAGGGATTCAGTCGATGATTCACCGCCTGTGAGAGAATTATATACCACGATTTTAGAGAATCCCTAATATTTAATCATGTTTTTTTGAATTCATCGTTACATCTGCTTAACGGTAATGTGCAGCCTGGAGGCTTTGTCATAATTATAAAGTAAAATTGTCTGCAAACGGGATGAATCATTGTGTTATCACTGCTGCTGCGATGTGTGGACTTGTATAAGTGTGTGTGGGCGTAAAGATGAAAGAACGTTAAGGCTACTTCCAACTGCTCGCTGATTGGATCGTTTCAGTCACAATGTAGATTTTGCTGATTTGTCCTCGTCCAATCACATGACCCCGTTCGATAAGTACAAAAAAACAAGTATCAGCCTCGACAATCAATTTAAAGTGTTTGCTAAACTGTTAAATTATGTATTTTACGATGACACAACTGTTTATATGCGTAGGAGAAGAGCGACTATTCAAGCAACCGCCAATTTTCCGAGTCTGGTTGGACATGATGGGGACACGCTGGCCTACGTTTATGTTTAACATTGAAAACAAGGCGGTTAGATGACGTGATGGTGATGGAGCCGGAGCCGGTTGAGGAGAAAGAGGAGAGTGTGGCTGAGCAGCAGGAACACGTGTGCATGAGGTGTTGTGATTCATTTAGACTCCCCCGACAGTCAAATTGCTCCAGGTTCAGTCAAATTGCTCCAGGTTCAGTGAAATGAAATAAAACATCACTGCTCTTTCATTTTTCGATGTGACAGTCAAGCACAGAACCACTTTATTCTCCTTTGTGGCTTCACAGCCTCAAACATATCTCAGAAGTTGTCAAAGTTTATCGGCTCGCGGCGTCCCGGTCGCTTTAATCCTCCAGCAGGATTACACCGATCGAGAGCAGTATATGTAAATGCCCCTTTTCAGCTGTCCTGAAAACCCCAAATTGAATGTCCCACAAATGAATGTGGGAAGGACGTGCAAGAAGGATGAAAAATTTGACAAAAGGGAATTACAAATTAAATCCTTGCCTCTGTGTGAGCGGCTAACAGAAGCAAATAACTTCCACTGATGTGTCTGCTTAACAGCCGTTTCTCCGCTTTCCTCCCTGGACACATTCAAACCCTGTAACCTTATCAAGAAAAGAAAATCAAAAATTCAAGCAAAGTCTGAAAGAATCCATCCATTGGCGATTTAATTAAAGTCTCAGAGTATCATGCTATTTCCACCTCTATCTTTTAAGGCCCAGTGAATATGCTGCCCTGCGACTCCCTCCATTCCACCTCTTGACCGGAGCTTTTCAAATTAGGCCCCGACATGCGCATGATTTAAAAAAGCCCCTCTGGTTATTATATGAAGGGTCCAGACGGTTGATTATACTGTTTAATCAAAAGTGCAGGGGAACTCTCCTCTATTCTCCTTGTGAGGGATTCTTTGCAGCCACTTATTGGTTGTAATGTGAAATGCTAACCTTTACATGATCCTCGGATGATTGATTCAAACTTTATCTCTCTCTGTGTGTTAGCAGATAACCTTTTGCTTCATTCCCCCCCCCACCGTCTGATGCCTGTCTCTTGCTTTTGTCAAATTCTGATCCCGGCCGAGGCCAGAGACGAACGCTGGAGATGCACAGTTTATAAAAAGCACGAGAGGCTGAGTCATTTTTCTATAAGTGTGTATTTGGTTTGTCAAGGGGCAACAAGTAAATTAAACTGCAGATCAATATCTTGTCTCTTATTCTCTATATAGAAAACATCAGAGTTGGTACGTTCACACAACATTAACCTCAAGAAAAGACTCTTCCATCTGCAGGTTTCAAATCCATCCCATCATTCTGTTCAAGGCCCAGTAGCTATAACACACAACTTCATTTTCCACCCAGTGACAACCTGACAAACTGAACGTACATTCCTTCTGCTCAAGAGATGAAATGGAGTGAAGCGATTACGTGTGATGTCTCTCCAGCATCAGGGAGACGAACTGTTAAAACCATCAGCAGCCTCGACCCCATTACGAAACCAGTATATTCTGATGGTATCTGCACAGAGATCATGCTGCGTTGAGTAATTAATAAACATGTGCAATCACCAGTATGCGTTTTTGGACATGTAAATCCCTGTAGTATGACAGCTCCCCAAAACATCTGGATCGCCCCCTGCTGGCTGGCTGCTGTATAGATCATCAAACCTTTAATTTTTCTTTCCAGAGATGGTTTCAGACTTTTTAAGTCCTTCTTATTAAACAGATATTTCCTAATTAAAAACAAGGCAGAAGACCTTGAGCTTTCTTAGTATCACAGTAATTGTGTTGGGATAGTTGCACGTCCCCCGGGGGCATTTCAAACACACACTGCAAATAGCCAAGTCTGCATTTTTCTTAATGTTTGCAGTTGGCAAAAAATGTAGATAAAAGTTTGTTGGAATGGCTGGAGGGTGAGAAGCTCAGAGGAGAGGAGGGAGCTTAGAGAAGAACCACGGCTCCTTCCTGAGGACAGGGGACGGTTGAGGACGTCCGGACATCAGGTCAGGATGCTTGAGGGTTCACCGGGTACCTACAACCGGGAGGAGACCCCGGGGACTTGACCTAGAACTCACTGTAGGGGGGGGACTGCATATCCCAACTGGCCAGGACGACATGTAGACAGCAGAGAAGAGAGGGATGTCTACGTGGCCTCGTCCCAGATAAGCAGAAGACATTTGTTTGATGGATAGAATCAACGACAAGCATAAATCCCCATAACAAAAAACAGTCGTCTAAAGTATAGATGCCCGGAACGCGTGTCAGTTTGAACAAAGCAATGACAGACCTTGGATCTGCTAAAACCCTCTCGTGCATCTTATTTTCAATCCTCTCCGTCTCTTTAATAGTCTCAGTCGGCAGTGAGTGGGCCGGAGCCGGGATGTGGTGGTGCAGCGGTGTCTTCTGTGCAAATCCCCGAGTAAACTCTCAGGTCTGAGGAACACGATCCTTCTGCCCCGAGGTTCCACAGAGCCTCTAATCACTCACTTTGTGTGGTTTGGGTTTTTGTGTTGTATCACGGCGGCTTCAGAGCGATCGACGCCCCGACTCTCTCGCCCGCTCTGGAATCTCAAACCCTCTGCTTTTTATATGATGTATAAATATATAAAACAAGGTACAGAAACACACATTCTACTGACAACTCATTAGTCGAGATATAGATTTAGTAAACGATTGCACTGGCCCGTGCGTGTTATTCCCTGATCAATCGGAGCAGACAGTTTAATGGACATTTGACCAGCAGACCCAGTGTGTAGATCCATCATGTGCTGCCTGTACTGGAAGGATGAGTCATGGGGGGGGGGGGAGATTGATGCGTAGGCCTCTAAATAGGCCGATAGGCAGCATCTCAGACACTTACATAATCAAGGCTTTTTAATCTAGACACATGCCCCCCCCCCCCCCCGCTGGGACCAAGCCTCAGCCCAGATAATGAAGAGTCAGTGTAGAACGTCCGCTGAGATCTACGACCAGGTTCTAACTTGAAGAAGCTTCTCCGCCCCTCCTCCCAGTAGAGAAATGCTGATGCTGCAATAAAGCAGCAGGAACACAGAGTACTAGGAAACTGCATTACAAACGCCCCCCCCCCCCCCTCCTCGGAGTATTTCAAATGGAAACACTGGAAGGCTCTTTCGAATGCTTATGCTTTCGACGAGGTTTCGCCACGGAGCATGTTTTGGTTATGAGAGAGTTAAAACAGCTCTGGAATGAGGAAGGAGGAGCAGGGGGGGCGGGGGGGGGGCAGTGAGGGGTATTGTGAGGTGAGTGTGAATGTGATACGAATGGTTTAATCTCTGGAGGGATATCAAATCCGCCTGGGCGGGCACCTCCTCGCAGTTTTCCATAAGCTTCATCTTACTTCTGTGCACGGCCCTGGACTTATTCATTTCACCGAGCAGAGGTGACCCACTGCGTCCAGGACCCGTCGAGGAACCTTGAGATGACCCAAGCTTCACTCAGTCTCGTGACAAATCGACAAAGTGACCAAGATAAGAAAGATTCTGTTCATTGATCGTGTTTTTCCAGATAAATTGATCGGAGGGTTTGATCCATGGAGTCTTCACATCACAAATTCCTAATTCCCCGAGGAGACACCTTCAGAGCTTGGCAGTGCAAAGACATTCAGATAATCTTGGTTATTGCTTCTAAAGACACTGGAACCTGCCCAGTGGCTGTTTTAATCCTGCCTGTTTCATTTGGCCTGTGGTGACACTGGTTTCAGCTTTTGTATCTGAAACTGTAGAAGTTAAAACCGGCCGCGTGACTCACCGGTTTATTCAAAGTTTGGAAAAGCTCGATTCAGAACTAATCAGTTATCATGGCCGACAACTTTACTTAGAAACTCAATTGATGAAAACACAAAGAGAAAAGCACGATTGTTTCATCTATCGTTTCCTAAACGCAGCATAATGAAGGGGGGGGGGGGAGAACATTCCAGACAATAGACAGCAGACAGTCCTGGAGAGTAATAAAAAATATGTATGACATTTGTGTAATCAGATGTAAATATGATTTGGTTGTGTCGCCCAGCTCATCTCAGAGCTCTGCTAATTTAATAAGTTTCTTCAAGGTACCTGTGTGAAAAAAAAACAAAACAAAGAAAATCAGATTTTCCACAAAATTGGAATAAATTGGTTCTGTTTGTAGATTCCAGCCACAGAAGATGAAGTCTGTGATAGTCACGCAGCACAGACACACAAGCAGCAGGTTTTTCATCTGTGAGGCGGGGGAGTAACTTAGCTCACACAGGTCTTGACACATTTCAGGACTTCATAAGTTTCCACCTCCCCCAGAGGGTGAGGGGGTTCTGTGGAGGTTACGATTGTGAGTGTGGATGAAGCTGTGCCCAGGGAGAACACACTGTCACACGCACACACACACAGACACACACACACATACTGTATACAGTTAATCCAGTGTTTGCAGCGGCGAGGAACACATACCTGGGGTCACCCCCCCCCCCCCCTCCGGCCATCAGGGTGCAGCGTCTCTCATCTGTTAAACCTCGTGGCACAGGTATTCAGATATTCAGATATTCAGATTTCTCTGATTTGCCTGGGGGGGGGGAATTAACCAGGCTGGCGAGATTGCGACCCACGCACAAACCTGCCTACTGGATATTTCAAACCCTAATCATCATCATCATCATCTGACAATCCTTTATGAACAATATTCATCATCTTCTTTATAACGTGGCAGAATCGCTGCGAGCCTCCGAAAATCCCTCTTCCTACCCGAGTAGAGAACATTGAAGTACACGCGTGTTTGTGCGATGTCTGATCACGCTAACAGCTTTCTCCTCATTAGCATAATAAATGGATTAGAGCAGCAGAGGAAGATCAGTGGGTAGATTCTCACCATGGGGGGGGGGGGGGGGGGGGAATGCATTGTCTAACTCTAACAGTCATCTCTTCCTAAAAAATCCTTCCCTCTCGTGTGTGTTTGCCGAACGACCTTCATTTCTTCACGCCAGCTGTCTCAGGCGTCTGTGATTAGTCATAACAGTGAACGGCGTGCAGGGGGGGGGCGGTGAGTGTGTCCGTGCAGCGACGCGCCATCAACACAAGTCGTTATCATGACACTACATCTCTGCCGCGGCACAGACCGGCTTAGTGTACAAAACACTGAAGCCTCTGGTTTATCCCTCCATCAGCTGCTCCCCCCCCCCCCCCCCCACTCCACGCTATCCGTCTTTACCTCCTCAGCTCCCGTTATTTCTCTGCTGGCTTTTTTCGAAACCCAGGTGTGACATTGTTCCTCCTCTCGCTCTCCATATGCTAAAGTCACGAACAACGGCGTGTTAAGAGTTGCCGTTAATGAGCGTGCACCACATTTCTGAACCGCTTTGGTTTCCCTGTGAAAAGGTGCTCGAGTGCACATTTGCATTTCAACCGCGGAGGTTAGTGGCTCCTCTGGAAACACGCCGCCGCGGCACTCGGGGATAATGGTCTCCGAGCGCCTTCGGCTCTCACACGTGCCGGGAACTTTGGCCGCATTGATTTCCATCGGAGGCAGAGCCGCCATCGTTTTCTCTGCTCGTCATGCGAGATGTGTCCATTATGTATATGGAGGGGGGGGGTTACAGGTCTACAGGGACTGAGGACTGTATGATTTATGAAGGGAGGACTGAGAGTTGATTTTGCACTGGATCTGGAATTTGTTCCACTTTTCTTCAACTTGTCGGGATAAGGCGTTAGCGTGTTGACTCTCCGAACCCCCTGCTGGTTGTTAATGTAACTGCAACTCTCTCTGGATTTGACCACAACCAAAAATTGGCCTGGAGCTGAAAAGAGTTGTTCAAGAAAAAACATGCTTACTGTTGAAAAAAAAAACACAATCATGCTTTTGGAGATATGAGATATTAATGCAGCACCTAATTCACATTTACCCCTTTGTCTTTTTGCACAGTGGCCATGGCGATTAACCATGAAGCTGGAGCCTAACATCCTCATCGCTTCCCTCTGTCACTTGAAGCCTCTGAGGCGCCACATCGAACACACGCTCTCCCAGTATGCCATCCGAGTGCGAGAGAGCCGGACGGACTGCCTAGCACCTGTAAGTACCCCCCCCCCCCCCCCTCCGACTCCCTCCGACTGCCGAGTGCTCACCACGCACCCTCCGAGTCAAACACCAAACCTCTGTACACACTTCACCAGTACATTTCACCAGTTGAAGGATCATTTGCTCGTAGTGAGTTTCAATTAGTCTCAGAAATCCAAATTTAAACAAACACAAATGATATATTTACTTTACTAATTATTCATCATGCTCTTAATAAATCCTTTTCATTATGCATGAAGGTAATTTTTGGTAAAGTGTCACATGAAGTCAAATATCTTTTCCTACAAAACGAGGGCCCAATGCTAAAGGTCCTTGAACCTTGAACGCCTCATGTGTATGTGACCTTTCCACAACTTATCAATGAGGTGACCAGAGTTTGACCCACATCAGTAGATACACATCTGTTGTTAGTATGAAGTACACATGCTACACAATCTCACTGAGACTGTGAACAGGGGCACTGTCGTCAGGCAGGAGGCTTGAACACCTGCCTGATGATCTCAGGTAAGTAGCTCATTATGGTAATGCCTGGTAAACTGAGCAGTTTTCATTTGAGTGTTACAGACTTGCATTTGTAATTCCAGTGTTGGGTCCATTCTAAACATGCCTGTGTGGATTAGGCCCTTTTCTTGTCCTGGTGGTTGCAGCTTTTCAGAATAGCAGTAGACAGAACCTGGACCTGGAGAACTGGAAGTATCCACTGCCCTCTAGAAACAGGAATAGAGACTCACTTTCCTGATTTTTTAATTCATTCATTAGGTTTTTGTTTTGATCTCACTGCTTCAGATGGTCTTCCTCTCCGGCTTCCAGCAGCAGCATGTGGCTGTTGTTTGAAAAACAAACCCTCTGATGAAGCCGCTTTACGCAACGTGCCCACCAGCAAATGGCAGGCAGACGGATTTAGCAGCTTCCCGGTGAACACAGTGCAACATTTAGCTGCTAAAGAGCAAGAGGATTCCCGAGGGAGTTTGAGGAAACCAAACCGAGGCTGCAAACAGTAAAAAAAAAACAAATGAATGCTAATGTCTCTCAGCGCGTCCTGGATCTGTAAATAACCAGCAGCCGTTTGTAAAGTGATCACACGTCAATGGTGTGTTTGCAAATGATCTCCCTGCCCCCGAAATGCCAGAGAAAATCTGTTAACGTGGCCTAAAGCTGAATGACTGAAAGCTTTTCAAATGTACACTAGTGTCGTAAACACTGCACCTCTGCCTCTTAATGAGCTGATTCTATATTATTCATTATAGCAGCGTAAATAGGGATTTATCTTGACACTTTTAGTTAATTAAGATTCTTTTCTTAATTTGAGTTTGATACTTTTGTTTTTAATATTTCTGAAGTTGTGTTTTCACCCATTTTTTGTATTTTTGGAACCGAGATTACACAAAAAACTATTTCCATAAAACATCAGGCATATTTAGAGGCAGACATCTACGAGTGAGACGGAGGTATGACGGAGGTATGAGCTCTACTGAGTAACATTCCAGTTTTTTATGCTGTAATATTTACATATATATATGTTAGACTGTTAAATATGACAGTTTGAGTGACGCTGGAGCTTTCAGTCGTCAGAGGCTCCAGACATTAGAAAGCTACAGATTTCAGAGACAAATCCTCCATTAACCTCCCAATCATTACACATTTACATATCAGATCAGATAATAATGTGTGTGTGTGGATCAGATCGGGCGTCACTCACACTGCACCCTGAGAGGACGCCGTGTGCGGCCACGCTCCAGCACTTGAAGTCAACAAGCTCACTTTTCACTCTGTGTGTTAACAGTATCAGCTGACATGGCAACTGCAAAGCGCACACACACAAACACACACACTCACACCAGTGTTTGATGCCGTTCCACCGACAACACTGTGGAGTGCTCTCCCTCTTCATCATGGCGACGCTGTCCAGAGGCGGATCTCAAATGGAATTTCGGCTCTTTGAACTGAGATTGTGCAGATGAGTTGTGTGCGTTTGCATTCCTCTGAATCGGTGTCTCTCATGTGCGGCGTCTCTGTTCTCGTGTCAAAGTGACTCCGCAATTCATCTTCAGCTTTTCTGAGTGTTTGTTCACATTACGCCCCCCCCGCCCCCCGGAGGTGGCTCGGGGTCAAACCGGCCAAGTCCCTGGCACAGATTAAGAGGAGAGGGCAGGGCCGACCTTCTGAGGGCGAGAGGAGTGGGAGCAGTCGTACCAATTAGACACCGGCCGCCCGACCACCCGGCCCCGCCGCGCTTAACCACCCCCCCCCCCCCGGCTGGCTCCAGATAACAGAGTCCACACACATTCTCCAGCAGACGGGCACACATGGGCACGCACTCTCGGGCATACCCACTCAGAACTTGGTGCCTTATGCATATGCAACACGGCGCCAAACATCCTCCATTAGCTGCACCGAGGGGGGGGGGGCAGAGCGTGCTGCTTGACGTGTCAAATATGCATGAGGGAGTGGAGGTCTGTGTCTCGTAATCCTCCAGGCAATTAATATCACCGTTTTCCGGGGGCTAAGCAGCGTGATAAACATTTCAAACTCCCTCCCTGGGCTGTTGGAATTCTTTAAAGGTAGACTAATTTACAGGTACATTGGCCAGAGGCGGCGTTTTATGGATTCGGCGCCATCTGGGAAGTTGCCGCCCGGCCGTAGGTTGAGAAATGTCCACGGTGACAAACCTGCACCGCTGGGAAAAGGTTGCGTTCAAAGACTCCTGCTAATTGTGTTGTAGCTCGAATCCAACGCGGTTTGAGTTTAGTTTGAATTCAAGATCAACCACAATGACAGAGAAGGAGATTTAAAAAAAAGAAAAGAAGGAACTTTCAGTCGTGCAAACGTGTCGCTGTTTATGGAAAAACACACTTTCCCATCTCGAGCATTGAAACGTGGCTTTTTGAAGCGTGAACAGAGAATTGCATTCCACTCTGTTGCAAAGCGTTTAATTCTGCCGAGCGTTTTCTGAGGTTGCTTCTGCAGATGTTTTTAGCCTCCAGTCAGATATTGACTGAAATGTTCAGTCTAGTGTGAAGAGAGGGGGAGTTGGGGGGGGGGGGGGGGGGGGGGGCTGGGTTTCAGAGGCGTTGGAATGGGGGGGGTAGCAGTATTGATTGCACTTAAAGTGACAAGATTGAGGAGCCCCACTTGGACACGTTATCCCCGCCAACAGACAGAGTCGGGGCCGGGCGATGGATTTCTTTTGTGATCGCGAAACGGCCGGAGACGCGTGAATCAGTCGTCCGAGCCGCGCTGCTTCAAAAAAATAAGTCAACAATTTTTCACCGGGCAGCTGTAATGCGACGACTGACAGGCTTTTGGATTCAAGAGGACAAGTAAATACTGGGATAATGAATATGCCTCATGCACATTCTGACAAGTCCGAAAGTCCTCGCAGCTCCGGCAATAACAAGCCTGTAGACTGGGAGTGTAGGTAGGCATCGGGGGGGCAGCCGGGTTTCGGGCGTCTGAGGGATTTCGTTGTGCATAATTCACTGGCGAAGGCACGAAGCTGGTGGAGCCTCTCCCCCTCTTATGATCATCCATCAGGTAAAATTGCTTCTTTTTTTTTCCCCACCACTTGGCTGTCAACGAGGAATAACAAATGTGGCCATGCAGAGCAACACATGATTACTGCGTAATAAAGCCCCGGGGTCGGAGGGATGTGACCTCATTCAGTGCGGCGCGGTGGCGAAAGGAGCAAGTGAAATACCAGGCACATTAGATGAAGAGTCACCGGGGGAGAGGTTCATCCTCATCGGAGGACGGGGGGGGGGCTTGATGTCTGCTTTCTGACAGGAGTGTAACTGCGTGTGTCATTTGCAGTAATTGCAAAACATGTAATTTTCAGTCTGATGATGTTGTTCATCAAAAAAAAAAGAAGTCTGAAGCGACGCTATAGGTCGCTCGTCCCTGTCCACGCATAAACGGCCCATGGGGGGGGGGGGGCTGGAGCAATTATAGAAAAAGGTGTGGAACATGTTACTATTAATTAATTCATATGTTGAAACCCCCCCTCCCCCCCTTTACTAGAGCTTACGCCCCTAACACCCCTAACGCTGTGTATTCCTTTGCTCCTGTTTATATAGTCAATTTCATTCAAAGTACAAATACATAGATGTTATGTTAAATATATATATGTGGGATGTGCTGGTAACTAGTAGTGGATCATATGTTAAATTTGAACAAAAACAATGTATATAAAACATGCACAATCTTAAATATACGTAATACTAAATAAACAGACAATTTGACATATTTTAGTATAATATAGAAGGAGGAATATTTGCCATAAATACTGTCATATATACATTACAGCCACTAGAGGTCACCTTTTAATAAACCTGTGGGTTGTAATCGTAGACTGGACGTAGACTCCGGGTCCGCCGAGTGACCGAAACCTCTCGAATGACCAGCAGAGGGCGACTCCACTGGTTGCACAAAGTGGTCGGTTTCTAAAGAAGTCTTCATGCTAATGCTCATTTAGTGACGTTTGGTCCAATGTAGAGTCAAATAGTCGATATCTGAGGCGTACATACCGTGTGATTGACAGCTAGCGTCGTCCAATGGGTGCAGGCTGCAAGACTAGGTGGGAGTGTCCTATAAAGATCACAAACCAATGGCTGACGTCATGGTGTGCTGCCACTGCAATACCACCTATAGGACTCGTGTTAAACATAGAACGTTATACAAAAACATACTAGTGCACGTAGAAAACATGCATATCTCCGTGTTTGTGGCGAACCCCTGCTCAGATAAATCTCTTGCCGATGTTGCGTTGCTATTTGACATCTGATTGATATTGTGTAAATCCATCAAAAATAATATACAAGGAAATAGCACAGGTCTCTGCAGGAGGTGCGATCGAGACACGAGCGAACTCACAGACTGAGTCGGTCTGGAACGGAGGAGGAGAAACCTGCAAAGCTGAAGATGGACATTTTTTAAAAATACATACGCTTCATGGAGGATGGTATGGGGGAGGAAGGGGGGGGGGGGGTAAGCAGAAAATTAATAAGTACACAACTAGAGGGGAGAGAAAAACGTTAGACATGCTCCGGTGATCTCAGTTTCTTCCATCCCCGAGTTCTCCCTTCCTGTGAGTAGCCTGCAGGTCTGTGGTTGTGTGTGCTGCATAGCCAATTAGCCATGAAAATAAGAGACGGAGAGCCAGTTGTGTAAGATTAACACACACACACACAGAGACACACACACACACACACACACTCACTCAAACAGGCGCCTCCTGGGTTCTGGAGCAGGAATGTCGGTCCACCTGTGAAGACAAGTGTTGTTCGATAACATTTATTTTTCTCAATGGAGCTCAGTGCGCGTGTGTGTGTTTTTTTAATATCCCAACATTTAATAAAAAACACCACACTTTAACTCTGCACCTGATATTTGTGTTAAGTGAGACAAGACAACACAAGAGCAATATGAAAGTGGGGGTCAGGGTTTTATTAAACACATCGTGGCATCACATCCCAGCAGGTGAATGTGAAGCTCTCTTGCAGGGAAGGACTCTGAGAACGTTTTAATGAAATGATCTTAGGGAACACAGTGGAATCGGCTATTTGGGACAATTAGAAGCTGCTTTCAGATGAATTAGAATCGTTTGAATATTGCGGTATTTGCGTTAAAAAGTGTTGTCACATCACCGTGCATTGTGGATTTACCATGTGCATTAGATTAAACAGCAGTTGTTCTCTCAGCTTATGTCCAGAGTTTCCAGCGAGATTGAAACAAGTGGCTGAGAGGCATGATTCTGCTTGACAAGTTAGATGTGACAGCCGACTCTGCTCAGCCTTAGGAAAGCTTAGTGTGTGTGTCTGTGTGTGTGTGTGCTGCAGAACAAATAACAGTTATGAGCAAATACATTCTAATAACTTTGTTCTGCTTAAAATTCCATCTCTGATACTTTAAATTAGTTACCTGCATCTTTTCCTCCCGGCTCACAACCAAGACTCACGAGGAGGCGGTGACTTTATGTGCATACATTCATCTCTAATGTCACGAGTGTGGATTTCTCTGCCGTGGTAATATGTTTTAATCACCTCCGGATTTCAGCGATTCAGTTGACCAGCTTTTTTTTTTTTTTTTTCCAGCTGGGTGGGATTAGCGACGCTCGGCTGAATGTGTGTAGATTAGCTAAATGGCGTCTAGGACCGGGTGGCGCTCGCCCACGTGCTTGTAAGTACGTGCGCTCGCATTGTGCGTGGCCACCTGCGCGTAATGAGCATCCGACGCGACGTGGATCAAGTCCCATCTTGGTTTTTAATTAGGTTGTTAATGTCAACATATGAACTGTTCTCTTCGGTCGGCGTGAGGCATGTGCGCAGGATCTGCCGTTTGTCACATATTGACTCATCGGACAATTAGAGGATGTGGACGGCCTCGGAGGGAAGGAGGGCCCTGATTGGCTGCCTCCAGGGCGTCTCTTATTCACCGAGCGCCATTCCTCCCAACAGGCATCACAACAGAAGCCGGAGATAAGCGTCCTGGCAACCACCAATTAAGGCCACATATCCTTCACATGAGGGCTACTGCTTAATCAAAGCTGGGAGAATAACGAGCTAAAGTAAACAGTAATTACTGAAGCCAGGTCATTGATTACAGCCCCGCCTCCGACCGCGCCCCCCCCCCCCCCCCCGAGGGTATTTTGAAGCAAGGGGACACGTCTCCAAATATCCACTTGATAGCATCATGTCACATTATGATTTGCAATCAAATCCATTCATCTTCCTGAATTCCCCTCAAGTATGAAATCACATCGCTTTCAACTGCGCGTATTTTGGCAAATGCCGACCTCCTCACTAAATGTATTCACACTCCATCATTGATTGATCTCCAGCGTATTCATGGTGCCCGTATCGGCGATGTGAATTATGCATGTCATATGGATTCGCCTCCTATATGAGGAAGTAAGGAAAGACATGACCGTGCAAGCTGCCATTGCATTTAACAGAGATCAGCGTGGGGCGGTTGTGCCGATCGGCAACACACCGGAGAGCCCAACCGCAGGGGGGGGGGGGGGTCAGTGACCGCGGGTTAACAACATGGGTGAGTGTCAGATAGGACTGCACAATTCTTACCTGAAAAAGGAAAATGGATCCCAAATCTCTCTATGCTGGTCAAGTTGCATCTACAAACCATCAGCAGTAACTAACAGAAGGTGGATATAACAAATTAAGTATGGTTTAAACCCACCCTGTCCTCAGAACATACAAGTTAATCTACTTCCTATGCAGTACAGAACAATGTAAGTGCAGAACAATCCTATCGTGGAGTTTATTGACTTCCTGTTCTGCTACGCATTTTCAGTAAACATTTAATTTCCAGAAGAAAACACAACATCTTTAACCTTAAAGAGAAAGTCGGGGGGGGGGCGTTGAGCGTGCACCTAATGTGACTTTGAACAACGCAATCCGTGCTTCTCTCCTCCCAACACAATTGATGTGAGTCTCAGGAGGCGGCTGTGTGTACTCGCAGAGGGGGAATCTAACACGGCCTCGCCTAAGAGCTGCTAATTCAACTGCGCAGGGGAGACGCAGCATTCCAAGTCTCTTGATTGGGGGGGGGGGGGGTGGGGGGGTAGTGTTATGTTCGAGCTACCAGGGAGAGACATTAGCATCGTGTCAATCCGAACACCACTGTTATCTGAAGGGGGGTGGGGGGTGGTAAACAATGGCTGGTCATTTGAGCACCAGCAGTGGGACTGGATACCGTTGCTTCTCTCAGATCATCACCATTCATCACAGCTATCATCTGGAGAATAGATATAGTCACATAAACAACACACATTACCTCTCAGTGCACACACATATCAATATTGCACATAATCTGCCATTAGGAGCCGGTTTGCATTCCGGTTTTGTTTTCGCCTTCCAGTTCGAGGCAGCGACTGAAAGATCCCCCCCCCCCCTCCCCCCAGATGCCAGAATTTGCATACATGCTACCGCCAGTCATTGTGTGGGTAACATGGAAAACACAATTTTCTGCATGACTACCCGCTCTTCAAGATGGCAGCTGTGTGCGAGAGAGAGAGAGAGAGAGAGAGGATGCCACCTGTAATGGCACGGCGGCTGACACTCAGAAGTTTGACAGCCGCTGCAGAAGTTTGAAAGCTTATTGTTATTGAAAAGAGAAAATAAATATATACAGAGATTAACTTGGGACTTTTGCACAATATCCAAATGTTCTTATAAACAGATCAATATCAGTCATCTGCCATAAAGTATTGGCGGCTCACGCAATGTTGTATTCCCAGTAGTTATGGTAGTGGGTTGATCTGTAGGAATTGGATTTCTCTAATATATGTTCTGGTTATTTTAGCCTTTATTCAATAAGACAGATTTAAAATCAACTGAACCGGCTGCAGGACTCAAGCCTGGGTCATCTCATTTCCATGTTCAACTCCCGTGGCAGTGCTGGTTTGCTTATTCATAAACCCCTTCTCCATGACCTATCCCTAAACTGCTGGTTTTGCAGATATCCTTGTTTATGCCTCATGGCAGCTATTGGTCAATGAAATCATTTTGAATTTAGCTAAATAGACGTTAAATGGTTAAAAGTGTGTTTTACTTCTATGTGCTCTACATGAAGTTGGTGTGAGGAGCTCATCCGGTGTTCAGCAGCCATCTCATGTTCAGGTGGAGCAACCTGTGGGAGAAAATCTGATGCTGAACAACAAATCACAACACACACCATGGGAGTCTACAGCAGGAGGGCTGTGAACAGATGGTGTCAAGTACAAACCCAACTTTAGATTGACCTCGTGTTTTTGAAAGTCTTTTCTCTCTGGATCGTATTTTCTTTTTAATTAGATTTGATTCAGATCCCCTGTTTCTCAAGCTGTGTCTTCCCCTTCAAAATTAAAACCGAGGACTTGAGTTCAGCCAGTGGAGGGAATAAAGGGATGTGATCCAGGGTCACATCTGGCTTCCTCCCCTTTGGTATCCAGACGCTCATTCATCTGAATAATTCAAATCTTCCAAAAAAAGGTTTCATGAAGCGCAGGAGTCAATTCGCCGACTTTCTCCAAACGTTTCTTTGCTCCATATTAGACGAACCTTTGGGTTCCCACATTAGATCAATGTCTTGACATGAGTCCGGCCCCGTGGAGGGACTCAGACAGCCACACAGTGTCTAAGATGTTCAATTTGTTTCAAGCACCGCCCCGGTGAGGGTTTCGATTCAGCACATCAATAGCTCTCAGTAATGTCTAAACAGAATGAATGAGCGGTCGGCGGGGAGTCGAGAAGAAGAGACTGCACACTCCGGCACAAGAAGCCTTTTCTCCTCGTCCTGCTGGATTCTGCGGTGACAGGATTATTCCTGGCACAGACTCACACAGTAAACGTAACATGCTCTGTCTTTGCTCTCTGCAGGGGGGCAAACGCTAAGAGCACCTCCGCAACGCATTAGCCAGAATTAACCTGTAATGAAGTGGCTGTGGCACAGGGGATTTTCATTGCCCTTTCCACACGATTCCACCACAACCCCCCCCAGCTCTGTGACGCTGGCACAACAACAACACCAACAACAACAACAAAAAGGTTTCATTCTGCAGCCGGCGCCTCAGCGGGACAATGACCGGATTTGGACGGGGAGAAAAGGGTACACGTCTCCGTCCTGAATGTGAAGTGTCAGCGTTTGATTAATGTCTGACATCATTGTGCATCTGGACTCGCGCTCGCTGATAAACTGAGAGAAATTGCTGATGGATGGCCGCCTTCCTCCGAGATAAGGCTCATTTCTCCCCTCGGAATATAAGGCAATATGGAAAGTCGAGATTTCTATTTTGACATTATAGACCTTGTCTGTATCACGGTGAGGATCTTATCAACACATTTTTGTAAAGTCGACCGGCTGCGTGAAGACAGCCTTGACTTTGTGCACTGTTCCCGTGAAATGGAAAGTGTCGAGCTCAGACACCAGCATTGCTGTGAGATATTGAAACACACGTGATATCTGTTAACCCCGTGTGCAGCGATGCCCCAGAGGTACATTAAAGATTAATCAGTGTGTTTGCCACATGAAACATCGGTTCCTCTAACATTTACGGTGTCAGAATTAATTTCCCCTCAGGGATGCATGTCGTTAGGTGAGACTGTGGTTTATTTATAAGGGGGGGGAAATAAACAGAGACACAGGATACACATTTCACAAACTAGTATGGCTTTGTGTTACATCTTACAACACAGAAGATCCAGAACTTGTGTTTTTTAACAAACACACACATACTTGACCCTGATGGACTACTTCCTCAAGACCGACAGTGAAGACATACGTGTCATCTAAATCACTGCTGTCGATTGTGTTCATATAACTTAATCAATACTTTAGATGGATGATGATTAGGACAGCCCGGGCAAGTGGAGCGGTGATCAATTACTCGTGCAAACCGGGGTTTCGAATACAGATGTTTCCTTCGCCAATGCACCGGCTCTGCGAATCCACAAGCAGCTGGGAGAGATGTTCACGTTTTATCACAGTTTCCACCATTAAAACAAACATGCGTCTCCTGAGTCTCATCTGTGTGTCACTGGTTCTACATATTAGAGTCACTGGAAATCTATCTGGAGAGGCTTTCACGTTCAATCCCACTCAGCCCTCAGGGCGATGCCTGTTAGGGAGATTAACCGTATCTTCCGAGGTGGGATGTGATTCAAGTTGATTCCCGGTGGATTCCGGTAAATGAAATGTCAACATCTATGTGACACCGGATGAATATTAATGGATTCCAACGATGAGACAGTTAAAGCAGATTCAGCCTCGTGGGCTGTCGTGTTTTGTGACAGAGGATTTCACTGATCCAAGTTAAAATATCTCCATTCGACACCTGGGAGACAACACTGGTCTCAGAAGCCGGACACCCAAATAAAATAAACACTTTTACCACTAGTTTAGACATCCAGCAGATTCTATCTAGGAGGTGGAGGAGACCAAAATAGAGCTTAAAGGATATTAAATGTAAAAAGTAGACAATATTGGACAGTGCATGGAAACAAATACATGTGATATCATGGTGAGGTTGTCAAAACAAAGAAGTAGACTAATATAACCCTAACCCTATATTTAAACAGTTCAGATTGGGAGGGGGGGGGTTGTGGTTTTACCTAATATCCCACAGTGTTAGAAACTGGGAGACACTGATCCGTGACTTAAGTTGAATGGGGCCAGAGGCGTGAAGCAGGGGGCTGGTAATTAGCCAACATCCCAGTTGTTAACCCACCGAGTGTGTTTTTAGCCGCATATTGTGTTGCTATGGCTCACTGGAGTTTACCTTTTTTCTAATCTCTGTCACACACCTTCTTCATCATCTCGCTGTAATTAGGGGCTACATTCCCCACGCTTGGTTTGCCAGCTCTGGTAATCGTATTAAGTAATCCCACTACTGCATCGTAGCATGAGGACATTGTTCAAGAACTTTTTCCAAAGAGGCTGAAGAAGGAAGTGGCTTCTTTTTTTTTCTATTGACAGCTTTACTCTCCCTTTAAAGATGATGCTCTGAACGCTAAACCTTGTGTAGCGTTCGATCATATCGAGGGATCACCTTGTGAATGCAACACTATTGAGATGGCCACGGGGGAAAAGCAAAACCCCCATCAACATGAAATGTCTTCATTACATGCAGGGCCATGAAGACAGGAGATGGGATGGGATCCCTCGGGACTCGTGGAATCTCCCAGTTGAATCTCATTTGGAAAACAACGTGAAAATCAAGGTTGTGGCGCAGCAGGTCGATCTGTGCTGGCAGGTAACTCACCAGAATGAAACCGGGGGCAGTAACCTTCCCATATAGCAACATAGGTTAGAGGTCCACTTCAGGGTTCACATCCCGATTCCACCTCACCTACAGCTTCACATGTTTTTTGGGGGATATTTCAGCCACATTTGCCATTTTACAAGTGGGCATCTTTTGGCTCACGTCCACTATGTGCAGGCGGGCCATGAAAAGGGCAGCAGTAACGCACCATTGCACGAAGAGGCCCCCGTCTGCTCTCCAGGTTTCTACTTTACAAACTGGCATCGAAATACGCTGCAAATGTACGTTTCCTCCCTGAACCATCGGCAGAATAATCAAACACCAAGCTGCGATACCAATTTGCCCCTCAGACCCGGGCAACTTGCAAAAAACTATGCACTGCTAAACTTCTGGCAATTACATCAGTGAAATCTGTAGGGAGGAAAAACTTGAATCTCACCCTTGGATGGAGAGAGGTTGGCAGAGGGGAAGACTTTGAGGAGCTCTCTGCTGAGAGCGTGCACTGACCCGTTACTGAAGTCTGGCCTCCGCGGCTCTCTCACGCATCAAGCTGCTGCTTCTATTACTGCAGGGGTCATTGATAATGGTCCTTTCATGATGGCAGACCATATGGTTGTTAATTTCCATATACGTATTGATGCACAGAAGGATTTGATGTGCAAAATGGAGGCTCTACACACACACACACACACACACACACACACACTCAAGACGTTCCCCTCTTCCCAAGAACGTGTCTCCCTGTGCACAATAGGACGACAACCTCCAGCCTCCGATGCAGCTGCTGATCTGGGGCTGTAAATCAAGTTGGCAAAGCCACTCCCTCTCTGCCTCGCCACAGAAAGGCGTCATAGCCGAGTGTGGCGTCCTGCTGCCGGCCCCTGGAGTGTGGCAGCGGCCGTCCAGCTGGACCGACGCTGACACTCCTTACATAGAGAAGCTGTGAAGACATCTCATTATAGCAAATCTACATGTCCCCGGGATCTCACAGCACTGCAACTTCAGAAAACACGTTTAAAGAAGATTAAACTTAAACTCATCTTCCACCATGAGAGAGTACAAGAGGTGGTAATACACACAACGACCAAATTCTGTAGTAAAACATGTTGCAATCACTTCTTATGTGAAGTATTAGGACATTTTGCCTCAAGGGAATCATTTCAAATTATGTAAAAAAAAAACAACACAAAACACACTTTTGCCTTTTAAATCCAATATCTTAAGAACCCCTTAAGGCAATTTCCTCAATTTAGGCTTCAACATTCATTTGGACTCATAGATTAAGTGATCGATTGGTTGTGGACACAGGTCAAAGGTCATGGTTGATCATTATTGTGACCGTAATATGTCAGGAGAGATTTAAGCTGCACTGGTTGGCTGAGGTAAACAACTGCTGGGTGGTATTACCAGTTTTATCAGTCCCATTATGATCTCTTGCCTCTCATCACTATGGCGTCTCTTTTAGCCTATTGTGAATGCAAAGATGTCAATACTGATGTTGTAGTTGTAGTAACACAAAAAAGACAACAACTTACAAATAGCCCCCCCTTTAAAAGAAGAAAACAGATTATTACAGTGGAGAGGAGCAGCAGGAGCAAAGCAGCCGGTCAGAGCTCGACTCCCTTCAGCTCCCGGTGCGGCGGCCATCTCCAACGAGAGCCGCCGGCTCGCACGGGGGAGTAAACAGATCGATAGGAGCACCTGAGGGATGAACGCACACCTCCTCCGAGCAGCCGTGATCAAGCAGACTCTACAAAGCCTCTCCTTTCAGCTGAGGCCTAATGACACTAATGGGCAGCAATGCTCTCAGAGCCCCTTTATTATACTGATTAATGCCAACAAGCTGATCTCCTAATCTGATTAGGAGATGGACACAGCTGAGCTGGAGAGGCAGAGGATGGAGGGAGAGAGGGAACAGACAAAGAGAGAGAGAGAGAGAGAGAGAGAGAGAGAGAGAGAGAGAGAGAGAGAGAGAGATGGGGCTTCTGTTGTGCATTTGATGTATTCTTAAAAGTCACTTGGGAGAGGCTCTGTGGTCATGTGAGGCGTTGTTGACAATTGAGACATTTCCAAGTGCACTGCTAACAATGGCAGGGGCGGCCAACACACAAACACACACACACAAACACACAGAGGCCTGCACATCCTAAACAAAGATCATACAAAACCAAAAATCTGTGTTTTCTTGTGTGTAACATTACAGGTTGTTGTGACAACTTTAAAAGACGCCACACAACCTTTAGTTTCTGTGACAATATACTCAAATAAGCAGAATGCATCTTAATCCCATTACCATCTACATATTTTATAAAATACTGCGCTGATTCCATGTGTGTTTGCAGCTTTATCTAGATACTTTGCGATGGTTTCCTTTATCATTACGACTGTAAAGACAATACTTCTAAAACCCTGATTTGAGCTCGATATCAAATTTCACATTTCACAGAATTGATTTGGACGTTAAAAGACAGAGACATTAATCCAGTGAAACCAAGGTTTACGTTTTTGTAGTTTTTCTTTGGGCTACGTAGGAGCATCTCTCCAGAAGATTAACTAGCAAAGAAGGTAGTGGTGCAGTTATTGGCCTCCATTGGCCCATTTACAGTCGAAAAGCTGATTGGACAGATTCCATGTCATTTACTGTAAACACTAAATCAAGTACCTGCGTCTGTTTAAATGTGAATTCAGTTCTAATGAGCAAAAGGACGAAATAAGGAACCTCAGCTTTGAAATTTACCACATGATCCTCGCCAACCCAAAATCGATCATTTCCTGTGGGATGAAACCTGCTGTGATGGAAACCACCACCACCCCCCTGCTCCTGCTCACTGGGAGACAACAGTGCCACTTTGTGTGTGTGTGTGTGTGTGTGTTTGTGGACCACACTTCATTTAGCACTGCTCCACGGGGGAGCCAGGGGAAATTACACAGAGACACACAGAATGAGAAAAAACAAACAAATCAAAAAGCATTAAACCAATCAAACCCAACATTGGAGGGCTCTTTTTATTTTTTTTTAAGGGACCGTTAAACCTTCATTATCCAGCTTGAATTAAACGTCTTCCTTTGTAGACTCCTCTCATTCCGCGGATGAACATACTAAGCACAGGTTTCAGGAGAATCAACAACCTGGCTGCCAATAGCGTTGGCTTAAAAACAGATAAACTGGGTATTAACTCTAATCTCATTTGATCTCATCGCAAACCTCTTCTCATTTTAATAAAGGAAGGAGAAAATGTGCTTCTCCCCCAAAATAGAGCTTCTTCTATATTTACTCCTAAATTGGTAAACGGAGGAATTAAAGTAACACACACACACACTCACTCACACGCGTCTCAATGTTGTGGCTCATGCAGGTTAAATGTGCACGGCCACGCCCACCAGCTCCCAGTTGCAGGCACTTTGCTCATCAGAAGAACGAGTTAGATAATGCAAGCCACCTGCAGGGAAACTCCACCTGCAACAGATTGCATTTATTCAGAATATGGAAGTTATTAAAATTGAACATTTACAAACACGTGCATGACACTGCACAGGCCTACACACGTGTAAAAGGAACAAAAGGCCCAGATGCATGTTTCTGTTAAGGTGTTAAAAGTATTGAGAAAGTAACTAATTCAACTTTCTGTGGAATCAGATGTTCTTTAGAAGTTTCCAAGTTCCAATAATTGTAAAGTTTTTGTTTAGATTGTTTGGGTTGAATTTATGTCTCTAAAGAGTTTAAACACCTGGTTATCTATTAGCAATATTTGTATAATAATAAAAGGCATAAGAGATTGTGTTCACGTAAATGTTCACGGGCAGGGACACATTTTTATAAATTAGTCCAACATAACACAAACGCACAATTCAAAGGTTGTTCATCATTTAATTGAAGAGCAAGCTTGATAGTTTAAGGGAACCCTTGGGGAAAAGTCTTTTTCTCTTTCTTGAATAGATACGATGGGAACATTAAAACCATTCTCAAATCATAAGGGAAATATAAAAGTGCAGCCTGGATGACATGGGGTCAGGCAGTACGCATCTTTGAAGCTCAGTTATTAACGCAATATATAACTTATTTCTTTAATCTGTATAAATACTGCAGTATATGAAAGTATGTATTATTTTAGAGGGTTTAAACTATGTCACTTGTGGTCCCACTCAGGTAATCCAGCTAAGTTAATGTTAGACAAGCTGTTATTTAATAGATTTAATGAACAAATGGGACTTCAGCCGTCAGTCTGTCTGGGACTATTTATAAAACAGCAGATTTGCGTCTGATGATGGTTTGTGCCAGCACCAGTCTGAGTAATGGGCCTTTTTAATTTCATCAAAGAGTTTAAACGAATCCTTTTCTCCTGTAATTGCTCCTAACCAGGAGTTATTTGTCCCATTAAAGCTGACCTTAGCCAGTGCTTAACTGAGCTGGGGAGGAAATGCACATCTTTAAATCACTGCAGTCGTGATCCAGCTCTTATGTGGCAACAGGTAAACACGTTCAGGTGGCAGCTGTCTGCAGATATTTTAATAAAGGTCATTCCCGTGTGTGTGTGTGTGTGGTGGTGAGATTAACTCAAATCTGAATCACTCATGATATCCTAAAACTCTGAGATTCTGTGTATTTGTGGCCTGTGCAGCTTTCATGGTCTAATTGAGACCTAGTGGGTGAGTGCCTGCAGCTGGGAGCTGAGGGGCGGAGTCACAGTTGATATATTCTGGTCTGAAGGAGCCTCCAGCCTTTGCTCACACGACTCTGTGACTGTGTTGAAGCCGTGTGGGGAGCGTGGGGACGGGTTTTCTTGCTTTACTCGCTTTCCCTCAACACCTGAAGCCGGGTGGTTTCTGCAGCTCCTCTGAATTCCTCTGCACCACAGATCCATCCATCACGATCTCCTGTGAAACATGCAGGTTCTGCTCTGACCCCGGCTCTGTGCATTGTGAAGGCTTGGAAAGTCTCGCAGAGTGCAAAGCACATGCGATATTCCAGGGTTGACATTTGAGCTGAATGGATGGAAAAGTGGCTTTAGAAATGGTGAAGGTTAGAATCTAAAAATAGGCAAGAAAAAAAGCCCTGAGTGGTGTAAAGAAAGTGAGTCAAATGAAGAGAGAAGATGGTGCGGATCATGAAATCAACAACGTGACCTCAACTAAGCATCTTTCATTCTTATGACTCTTTCATTGAATCGCATTTTTGGATTAAAATGCAAAGACAAACCTTTGAATCTATTTCTGTGGAAGCTGTAATGGGGCGAGAAATAAATTCTATCAAACTCAACGGAGTGCAATCCTCACTTTCCCTGAATTTCATCATGTCACTTTTCTTTTTTCCCCTCCTCTTAATCCAAAGAAAGAAGATTATTGCTCGTGGCTTTGGAATGAAAGACATAGTTTCAAGCCCTCGCTGTTTTAATGCGTAGTTGATGCAGATTTAGCAATTTATTGAAAACGTATGGGTGAACATGCAGTAAACAAGAATTTTATTAGTGTACCTTTTATGAAGTTGCTCATTTTCCTCCCTTTTATAAATTTTTCAACATGATGAGCTGAAACCCAGCAGCTTCTCCTCCTGCTCCTCGTCCCTCTTCTCCTTTTGGGCTGACTGACATCGTGATTGCAGCATAATGATGAGCCGAGACAGATTTTAATCTTTTTTCCTCCAGAGACGAGGACGTTCAAACCCTTTCACTCGGGTCAATTATCTCGTGTTCTGGTGTGTAACCAGCCGTCGTCTGAATCGAATCACAACGAAGAGGGATCAGAATCCTCCTGTTGAATTACAGAGCGTGGCAAAGTGTGAGCAGAGAGATGTGGGAACGATTCATCTGAATTAATCTGAATTCGTATAAATCGCTTTCACACCCTGAACCTGTGCTCGCCCTCCGTTAGATCCACTTTGAAGACGCCTCCGTTTGGATTTCTAAAGTCTGCTTTACCCCATTGGACTGGGAATCTGCAGAAAAGAGCTTTATCCCATTTGAAGGACAGATCACACACATCTCAATTTGCCCTGTAGCCATCCCTCCTGCTCCACAATCCTTAATTTCTAAATTAAAAAGTTCTGCACCCACACAGAAGCGTTTCAGTCAGTTCATTTATTAGAGCAAAAGGTATTAAATTGTGTCACAAGTCCGATATCCCATCCGTGGTACGTCCGTCTGTCTGCTCGTGCCGTCTTCCCCTCGTGCAACTTAATGGCTTGTTACCTGTTTGGCTGATTACACCACGAGTGTTTATTTTGCCTGTTGGCAAATAATCCCTTGGACACATCAGAGGCAGCTTCATTAACTCGCACGTTTTCCAATCAAGATAACAGGGAATTACACCGAGGGAACAAAACAATGCAAACAAACATATGGAGCCCTGCAAACAAAAGCCCATGTTCCAGTTGTTTGGTTTTCAATTTGCAAACTCATCATATACCAATAATGGTTTTATGGCCGTGGATCAGCTTTACCAGTGCAGACAAAGTATAAATTCTCACTGGTAATGTGTTAATGTGCAATCTGCGGGTGACTGTGTTGCATGAATTCGGCTGTAGAAGCTAAATGTGTTG
Organism: Platichthys flesus; assembly: GCF_949316205.1. Lineage (NCBI taxonomy): Eukaryota > Metazoa > Chordata > Actinopteri > Pleuronectiformes > Pleuronectidae > Platichthys > Platichthys flesus. The sequence goes on from NC_084967.1 coordinate 14,293,594, forward strand.
TGCTGGCTGCACGTCACCATTTTTATATTTATTTTCCCAATTGACTAAATTCTCCGTAAGCTTCTTCTGTGCCTGCGGTGCGGATGATGTCACCTCGGCCACCGACTGAGTGCTCAGGCAGAGAGAGGGGAGGGGGGGGGTCGACTGACATCTTTAATTCACAGTAAAAAGCTGAAATGGGGGGGTGCGTGGAATAAGCATCAAACACACAAGACTCCTGTCAAAGCTACGTGTGATAGAAACTGTTGGAGATAGTAGTTGTGTCTGTTAACAGTTTGTCAAACATGTCGTATTCTTGTTCAGGGCAGAACTGGAAGATAAATTCAATGGGGGCTGAAACACTTCGGACTTGTTCACTTGGCCGATGAGGAACATAACTCCCTACGTCACCACTGGTGCGTGTGTGTCACCTCTGTGTTAAGGTGCAGTTGGTTAATTTGGATTCCCCTGGGGGGGGATAATTGTTCATATGAAATGGATAAAGACGTGAGCATTTTTTGCAAATTGTCATTTCGTTAAATTATGATATATTTACACTTCTTTGTTTGACCGTGCTGAGTCTGGAACAACACCTCATGTTTAAAACCAGAGGATTTCCAGTTGCATTCACTTACTTTGACCAGACAACTGCACACTTTATGTAAAAACAACAGAAGTTCCATTTTCATAAAAATATCTCCAGGACGAGAGTTAACGAGGAACAGGGACATAGCAATTTTCTGTTCTGTTTGATAAGTGATGCATAAAGATAAATGTGGTTTTTAGATGTTATTATTATTTACCAGTAGGAATCCAAGTTTCTAGTTTTGCAATCAACAATCTAGACTTTGCAGAAAGTAGAGTGCACAGGCAGACGTTACTTCAACCTCACTATAAAACATGCAAATGCAGATTCCTTGAGATCCACTCCTCAGTGTTATTTTCTGAATAAAGTCGTTCTCTCGATTCTTCTCCAGCAGCAGCGTGTGCAGGAACATTAGTGTCTAAGACAGTAGTGAGTTATCTCTGCTGTCACAGACCTTGTTAAACTCCATTACAAGGCTCCTGTTATCATCCAGTTGTCAGTTTTACTGAAGCCAGCTGTCAGTCACTCACTCCACGTCTGTGCCTGTCCGAGCCCCGCCCCCGTTCAGAACTCAGATCGATCACTGTGGATTAATGCTTCTGATCAGATGAGATGTTTGCAATGGGTTAAATCTGAGTGTTTCACTGGTTTGGTGTCGCTCCACCAGTAAGGCACAATCTGTGACCCTCTTTTAAACTGGGTCACAGATTTCATTGGCTGTTGGCTGCGAGCGACATGACATCAAAATTTACCAATTAACCGAATCGGACTTGACAGCCGGCTCCCCTGGGCCGGTTCTTCTCCTGCGTGCGCTAATGTCAACAAAATGACCGTCATTAGTTCCATGTCTGCTAATGACTGAGTACATGGAGGGACGTGATTGGCTCTGGGCACCGTGTTTTGATGGGATGTCGAGTTAGGAGCTCCGTTGTTGCTCCAGCCAATGAGAGACTCCAATTAGCTGCATTTTAATGGTAGAGAGGGTGTTGTGTTGTTTTTTTTGCATTGAAGCACCAAATTCCCGGTGACGTGTTTCCCCTGGAATCTGCAGCTGTCACTCAGAGCACAAGGGAATGAGATGTTGATAAGCAAAGGGGGGGGGGGGAGGAAAGAGCTAATTACACAGTTGACACCTCCTTCAACAGTGGCTTTGTACCATTGTGTATCACCTTCAGTTGTGTGATGTGCTTCTATCAGCTCATTGAAAGACACCTCTGTAATGGATGGGACATGAAATGCACAATGTTGTTTGTGTGTTTTTTCCGCTGTCCTTTCACATCAGCCGCTTTTGTTTGGGGACAAATTTACCATCCTAACATTTGTGTTGTTGTCCAGGACGCAGCTTTTTAAAAGTTGGGCCTAAATTGTGTGTCGTATGCAAAAAAGCAAAACACAATGTTGTTTGTGTCGATCAATTTGCCGTGCCGACGCATATGAGAAAAGACAGATGGCTTAAATAAATCAAATGCGATGCAGGGACATGCGTCTTGTCTCTCAAAATGCGGTCAAGCTTTTTCCACAGAATGAAATCCCCCCCCGTGTGATGATTATTTAACTTTTAAAAAAACTTCACAAACATAATCGAACTTAGCATTCACCATTATGGATTTGTTATTCCGGGCGGGACAGCCTCTCAAGGCGATGCAAATAAGAGCAGGGCAGATAGCGAAGCGGGGGGGGTATTTAATATACAGCACAACATGTATAATTGATGATAATGGCTGTGAATTATCGTGGAGATTTGGAGGGTGGGAGCTAATTTAATTCAATAATTGTTGGGAGAAGAAAAATACCCTCCCGTCTTTTTTTAGAATGGGGCATACATTTAATCCTTTAGAGGACCCATATGGGAAGTTATGCGGAAGCTGTCAAAGAACCATGGACGCCCCCCCCTCCTCCTTTAGAGAAGTCATCGAGGTGAAAGGATAAGAGATAAGTGGACGAATCAGAAGCAGTGACAAGGTAATCAAACGGAGAAAGCCACATAAGTGGGTCCTGTCGAAGGATCGGACAGGCTGTCAGGTTTGAATGCTCGGAGTCCTGGTCATGCCGCATCTGTTATTTGGATCAAGGTTGACTTGCTGGGGGGGGATAAGCTTCTGTCAGCTTTATTTTCGGCGACACCACCGAGCCTCAGACTTTCAGATTACTGCCCGGGGATGCTGACGGCCACTTGTGACTGGCTGCGGCACATCGCATTCCCGTCTTATCTGACACAAGCCGAAAGTTGCCCCCCCCCCCCCCCCCCCCCCCCCCTTTTACGAGTGAGACAGATCCCCTCGGCAAGCGAAACAACCGCGGAGAGCCGTCACACACCGGTGGCTCTTGGACCGCGAGTCCCACAACGCTGCACCGACGCAGACAGCTTGCTACAGTCTCCTGGCTCTCGGTTTAACGGCTGCATTAAACAACGTGGGTAGAGCGGAGAGAATGCAAACAACTTTAGTTCCCATCACTATTTGAACTGACTCATTCGGAGGAGAAGCAACACTCGAGCCTCGTTACGGTGCGAGTCCTCGGAGGAGGAGGAGGCTCTAATTACTGCTTCTTTTCAAGAAGACAAAATGGAAGGAGATCAGGTTGAAATGTTCTGGTGTGTGAGGTGCTGGGAGAGGATGTGATGTCTCAGATAAGATCAAAGTTCATTTTACCATTAGAGAACCATTGAAATTGGCTTGTGAAGAGGATGATTCATCTTTTAAAAATAGATAAACTTGTGGTGCAGACCCAGAATTCTCTCTGTGAGCAAGCATTTGATTTAGAGTTGTGTGTAGCCAGTAGAGGTCAGTGAGCAGTGGGATGTGACCTCCATCAAACACAAGGTGAGCCAGAGGGGAGGCCTACTGGACGGCAGCTTGAGGCTAGACCTAAGAAATGGCAAACTGAGTCAGGTTAGACTTTTGTCATGTTCTAAAGTGCAAAGTGCTAAAAGTTGCCATATGGTCTGGATTTCGACCCGATTTCAGTCTTGGACATTTAGTTGCATGTTTTTCTCGAGGTGGCTGCGTCCGAGACGAGCAGCGCTCTGTGCCGTGATCATCTGGCGGGAGAGAGTGACAGTTGGATATCGTCTGCCTACACAACATAGAGTTACACAACATTCTCTAATTTCTGCTTATATTATTCAGGTCGAGAACAGGTACTGTAAATAGAACAGAGTGTCCAAGGGCAATGTAGCTCTGCTTTTTATTACTAAACCCTGAATCATAGGAGGAAGGCATGGGGGCGGGGGGGGGGGGGGGGGGATGGGCGGTGAAACACAGAAACAGTGAAGTGGAACAAATCCAACAGGCACACACACACACACACACACACACACACTTATCTCATCCCTTTCCCCATTTTTGCTATCGTTCCCTATCTTAATGAGCACCGCGGCTTTCTATGGAGAGCTGGTGCCGGCGTGATCACATCACAGGCAGGACACATACAGGGGAAGGAGGATGGGGGGGGGGGGGGGTGCAGGGTTGAACAATTAAGAGTGCTTAGGCAGGCACGCTGATTCAGAGAGTGTGAGAGCGAAGGAGCACCATCATGCTGGGGGATGGGGGGGGGGGGACTGGCAGCGGCATCCATCATCTCCTCGGGATGGAGAACGTTCGGAGGGTTTCATACCGGTGAATGTTTTTGAGGCAGAGGAGCAGGCGAGACTCTCCCTGGAAGAAGCTGATTCCAGAACTAAGTCCATTCGACAGGGAGAGTGAGATTAATGGGCTTAAAGCTACAGGCTGCGACATCAGTGTATTTCAGAAATACAATATATTCAAAAATTGTGCTTACAGTGAGTTTTCGAGAAGCAGTTGCTTGAATTCATCAGTGAAACCTCCTCTTGTTATTCATATTTTTTTTGTGGGGGATTTAAGTAAAGCCAGCGTCCGGCGGAGTGGATTATTCACAGCTGCTCTCGAGACAGAACTCGACTACGATGAGCTTCAAGTGTTCGGCAGCCGGCTTGTGTGTAACATCACATTTTACACGACTCGTCCAAAACCCATGTGCTTGACACTGTTCTCAGAGGCAGTTGAACCTTTTTCGAGAGTGACGCTAACGGGTCAGACCCTCTGAACACACTCCTGTCAGAGGTGTGCGGCTCTGATTGCCCGTGGGCCTGAGGCAACGTGTCCGGTCACGAAGTCGGTCTGCACGCCGGCTCGCTGTGCACGGGCCCGTGAGCTCGATTGCATAACCCGATCTCATTATTCAAAGGCGACCACATTAATAGGTGACCTTTCCATTTGTTTGCACCGGCTGCTGAGTCATATTTAAATTTGAATCCTCTTAGTGGTGATGTGTCAAACTCTTCAGCACATCTAAACTCAAGTGTGTGTGTGTGTGTTGTGTGTGTCAGTCGCACATATCCATCACTTTACTTCATATTGCCACACAAGGCAATGTGACACTATCCACTTGTTCAGAGGTGGCAGCGGCTCTGAGAGCAGGGTTTAATTGAACAAAGCCTGGGAGAGGAAGTCCCCGAGCAGCACCAGCCGAGCAGCTCCCTGCTCCACCTGCGGAGAGCGATTACCAAGTGCACCGGCTCGGTGGAGGGTGCACCCGTGTCCGTGCTCCGTGTGGATTCGGTAATAAATGCATGGTGTGAAGGAGCAGGGAGACAGCGGGGGCGGTCCCGGAGGTAATATAGAGGGAAACCGGCTATAGTGTGATGCTAATGGAGGGTACATTACTAAGGAGATGTTCCTCGCTGATCGCCACAATATGGTAAGACACCGTTTTGCCAGATATAACATGACTCCATTTCCTCGGTGTTATCTGAGCCTGGCACTCAGCGGGCGTGTCGAGGACGAGGCGTTGAGGGAGAGGAACTCACTGTATCATCCAGGAACTATCAGCAATGTTCTATTTCTGCCCACACCAGGCAGAACACATGAGATAATCAAAAGTGAACATATATCCGTGGAAATGTCAATGCACTTATTCCAGCTCAAAGGATTTCTCCACGTGTGAGTGTTGGATCGCACACGTTCACATCAGTCACCCGCTGCAGCGATCAGCCCCCCCACACACACACACAGACACACATGCAGGATGTCTGTCATGGGCTGGCAGCCGTCTTCACCGGAGAAGTGACTCACCGACCAGATGTTCCTTAATGTGTCTGTGTGGTGATTAGAGCTTGTTTCAGAGCTGCTGAGTGTTTGTCAGGTATCAGCTCAACACACCTGGGACATGAAAGCCATGTTTCCTCGTCTACATTATTCCATTCGAGCTGATTTAGTTTGGATTCACAATCGAATTAAGGGAGCAGACAACATGGGTCACCTCTCTGGACTGCGTCTACCTTTACTGTGACTGGTTTGTAGACTTATTTGCGTTTGACGTTGCAGTGTTGTCTATTCCACTTTTAACTAGTTGGAACTGCCCCTTTAATATCATGGTTTTCATATAAGCTAAATTAAATCCTTGTTTTTCAAAATATTTATCGTCGGAGGATAAGACTGTTTGCAATCCCACAAATCACTTCTGCTCCAAAACTCTGAACTAGCCAGGAAAATGTTTTATCCTGCCAACAATCCAGTTCAATTGGACTGAGACCCTCTTTTAAATTTAAAAGTCCAAAAGGTTCAGGCCAAAAAAGGTAATCGTGAAAGCGCCCTTGATTACGGGAAACCTAGCGGATGTTACTTAAACTATAATAAGACATCGCTCTAAGTGGGGAAGCAGATAAGGCCACAGCTTCCCCTCGTGAGAAGCTCGAATATGATTAGAAAAATGGAAATCTGCTAATTAAAGCCAAATCAACAGAGGATCCGTGCTGTGCAGGGTTTCTCACTCTCCGCTCGCTTATTTGTGAGACATGAAAACGTTTAATGTGAAGTGAGAGGCAGAGAGGGCGAGCGTCTGAGGTAGGTGGCGTGACGATGTTTGTTCAATCGGAGCTGCTACATGACAGCAGGAAATTGACTCGATTTGAAACGGCTCCTTTTTCACAGACGTGCGTCGGAGGCTGCAAAAGCAAAGTAGCTGCACTATCAAGAGGCCGATCTGAGTCTTCTCTGCAGGGGGGGGGGGGGAGTAGCTGCGCAGAGGGCACCTTAAAAACGACACCCGGGCAACGCCGAGGATAATTTGTGGTAAATCCGTGTGTATATCATTTCTGTGAAGAGGCACCTGAAGGTCACGGGGGAAGAGTTGTGGGCTGCAGACAGAAATGAGGCAGGAGCGGAGCAGCCACTGTGTTTTGAATTGGTTCACCGCATTAGACCGAAGATGAAAAAGGGTTTGACCAATACCTGTATTCATAACACCCCCCCCTCCCCCCCCCCCTTTTCAATCCATATATGTGCATACACACACTGACACACAAACTCCTTCCCCCTCGCCTGGCGCACAGTGGCACACGGCCACCTACAGGCTCTCTGGGGAAACTCTTGAGCAGTCGACTCTGCAGATTATCACAGCTTGTTTTTTTCCACCCGCTTGGAAGCCATTTCCTGCTCGTTAACTCTCCATTAACACCGCTCGCCTCCTGCCCACTTAACACAAGCACTGCCGGAAGAGGTTCTGGGTTTGAGAGGCTGTGTCACACCTGCAAAGGAGGAGAGGTGTCGGGCTGTAATTACATCCTTTCAGTCCGCTTGATATTGGTTTTGACAGTCGGCCTCCTTGAGTCATAACCTCGCGTTAGGTTGTGCTTCTGTGACCCGGTGAGCTGTGGTGTCACCGGGAAATAACTCCTGGTGCGGCCTCTCAAGACGGACCGGGCCTATGGGTGAGGGGCAGAGATTAGCTGGGATTGTTAGAATTTAATGAACCTGGGAAACCTCCTCCTGGAGCCAGGGCCTCTACAGTGGGAGGCTGAGTGATAAATATTTGGTTCATGTCTGTCCAGGGCCTGCTCTGAGAAAAATCCCTTGGAATAGGCTCTATGCTTTGAAACAAACAGTGACATTTACATAATATGGAACCTATATTATTCAAATCACCCTGAAGGAGGAGCTCAGACGTCCAGAATGAGCTTTAAGCAGAGCGGCTGCTCTTGAGTTGAAAAACAGCCCGTTGTTTTCACCTGGATGCCTCTGAGGGGGGTGTTCCCTTTGGAGGTGCCCCCCTTGAGTCTCCCCTCTGGTTGGGATCCAGGAGAGGGGGGAGGGGGGGTTACATTTTATTTCTGGGCAGGGAACACCCCAGGATTACCCAGGTAGAAGCTGTAGGCTCAGGGAGGAGGACGCCCCCTGTCATCGTGAGCCAAATAAGTGGCTGAAAATGGATGAATAAATGGTTTCCAACAATCCTGCCTGTGTATTTACACCGCGGGCAGATCTGTCCTTCGCCGTCTGATTCCTTCGAGGCCTCGCAAGTGAATGCAAATGTGTAATTATGCTCCAGCTTTAGATCTGGATGGTTTTGATAGCCATGTTTCATCACATACTGGGACAGCGTGACGCCTCGATGGTTATCAGAACCTTTTTCATTTCCTGCCAAACATTGCCTTCCAGTATTTGTGTACATTTTCTCGTGTGTGTATGTGGGATGGGGTGGGGTGGGGGAGGGGGGGGTCCTTGTCAGTAGTGACAGCCTCTCTGTAAACAGTTGTTTTTTGAATATATACTTGGGATAGTATATACCCTATAGCAGCATGTTAATCTGAAATCGTCCAAATGGATGTAGGCGGTAAAAAGACTTCTCTTACCTGCCCACATTAAATCTCATCGACACAGATTCATTAACATATTCTCTCTCAATTTGCTGGCATCTGTGTTTTTGTTTTGACCGTAGTCGGTTTGATCTCGAGCAAGGGGAAGTAGTGATTTCCTTCTTTTTATTTTTAATACTTGCTTATATCCGTGAACTGAAAAAACACCATTTGAGAGGAGCACAGAAAAAGAGCTGCAGCCACTCGGTGTAATGTGGCGATGATAGCTTTTGCATTCCGGTCATGCCTCTCTGCAAACAGGGAGTAAACGAAGGCCTAACCCCACACGCTCCCACGGAGAGGCCCGGCGATGGAAATGCATGTAATCATCAGAAAGCAGGGGGCAGGTGCCCTGGGCTTTGCCTTGGATCAGTGCTCGGAGGTGGGGAATAAGATTCTGGACACTAGGGAGGCGGCTAAATGCATCCACACAGCTGCCACATCTGAAAACAGTGTTTCTCACATTCATCCTCAAGGCTGCGGCAACAGAAGTGCAGCACCTGTTGACCATCCCCCCCCGAAGGTCGTTATTCAGCTTCAAGTGAAAAGGCAAAGCAGGTATCGCCAATTCAAGCAAAAATACAATAATTGTTTTTGTGCACGGTGGACGTCTGACCGGAGTGTGGGACATAAGACAAAGCGAGGACCTGAGTTGTAAAGAACGGGGGTGAGGCTCGGCCCTTTACTGGTTCCCAGAGGGCAGAAGCAATTTTCAGCTCTAGTGAGCCAGCGCCAGGAATACGTAAGTCCGAACACTCAACAATACTCAAGCTCATTTATTCACTTCCTCCCATGGCAGCGTCTGGCTTCTCTCATTTATTCCTTTTCTTCTTCTAATACACTTAAAACAAAAAGGGTCAAACTCAGGATTGGTGGGAGGACGGTGAATGCGGCAAACTCTGACGTCAGAGACAAACTCTTCATTTAATATTCTTTCCTCTGGAGATGATGACGGAGGCGTCACTCGGCTGCTCCAGCACCGTCGTACTGAGACTCGCGGGGAGGATCTGTGATTGATGGCTGCTGTTTGCTTAAAGTGCCACTGCCGCTCTCCCCCGGGCGACGGCAGCTGCACTCGTGCTCAGCGGGCTGGGATAAGGAACCAGGTTGTGTTACCAGTCAACACTGAAGTTGTTGGAAGTTTTCCCTGTTCACAGTGTGTCAGCATATATCAGCAGGAATCCTTTCAAAATGTCTTGCGGAGTGATTTCTAGTCATATTTATATCGGTGAACATATTGATGAGCTGCTCTATCGGTAAAATAAAGAGTCAAAATTATCATTCACCACAGTTTCACGTTCTTTACTATCGACTCAACATCCATAAGTATCTGCAACACCTCCTGTACACATTTCTGTAGAGCCTCTGTTCACTGAATCCATTTATTCCAACGGCTTTTATTGCGACATGTTTTTCGGACCTGTAACCTGCAGCCTTTTTTTGTTTTTTTTCTTAAACTGTCACAACAAAATGACATGTATTACATCATATTATAAATTCTGTGGCCATTCTCAAAGGCAAACCATTTGCAGCGGGCACCTAGCAGACACGCTCCCAGTTTGAACCATTGACAGGCACAAGAGGCAGACCCAGTGCGTCCCGTGCATTCGAATCCTGTGTGTGTGCTTTGCCTTGTTTGAGCCGATATGTCGTTCTTACCTTAGTAAAATATGTTAAGATTGAATGTGCCCTTGCTTTTCCTGGAAGGCTCACAAGTCCTTTTACTGCAGTAGCTTCATGCTAACATGACTCAGTGTGGATGGAGGCTTTAGAGCCAACCCCCGGTCGTCCCGTGGGACCTTTTGAAAACCGCAGCTGTCCGCATTGAGCTAAAAAGGGGATTTGTGCATCTTTTAGCTGACTCCAGTCTGGGGCGCAGCTTTTTGCTGTGTTGTGGCAGAGATTGCAGGTGTGGGACGAGGCTTATGGCAGCAGGAGGTGGACAAAGAGCAGCGCGGGGAGTTAACTGCCTCCTCTGTGCTACGACCATCTACACTGATCCACTTTACTGTCTCTAATCCACTTGTCTCGAGCGAGCCACAAGTGTGTCCCATCGGGTATTGTTGGTGTTTTTGAATATAAAATGGTGGACTTGAACATTTTATGGGGATTAGGGCAGCTTAGCTCCATGCCTAATGCAATGATTAGGGATTTCTGGCACGGCAGATAAGTGAATGTTCTCTCGTTACTCAACTGTTTAAGACCTTAAGCTTGAAATGGCAAAGTCTTGGACATGACAGCTCTTCGGCTGCAGCGGCGCGTCACCCGTAACACTTCATTAGCATTCAGTGCGATGCGTCACTGTCACAGTGTCCGACTCCTTTAGATGGTCAATCTATTGTCCACAAATCAAGTTGTATAAATGTCATTCGAGTTGTGAGAATTTTAAATACTGAGATGGAAAGAAAACGAAGAATTTCCGAACATAGACAAAAAAATATAAGCTTCACAGATTTGTGCTTTTAAGCAAAAGAGTCAAACAAATGTATTTTCAAATATACACCTCAGACCTAAAGTATTTCTCAGCACTTGAGTCTTTTCATTCCAGAAATCTGTCTGTTCTCACACATCTCGAGGAACCATTCATCTTATCGGCTTCACACTTGCCAAATGTCTTGTTAAGGTGTGAATTTGGTCACAACGCATTCATAATGAATAATTGAATCAAGAAGTGACTTAAGTGCGACTTAAATTTTGATCGTGACAACAGCTCGGTCACGAAAAGGTCAGCGGCGACTGGTTCTCCAGTTGAAGGTTCTGCGTTCGGAGGCGAGCTTCACTGAACTTTGATTAAACAGGTGAACAGCCGCGGTGGAGCAGCTCCAGGGTTCAGCAGCAGGTCTTTACTTTGCCGTGGCTGGATTACCGAGGGTCACAGGCAGTTTTAGAACGGTCTCTGCACCGGTTTACTACAACATCAACAAACTGTATTGATTCAGGTAATAAGAACGAGTCAGAGTCAGAAGGAGCCTTTAAAAAAAAGCTTTGATAATCTGTCCATTAATTATCTCTCCCAGCTGGCATTGAATCTACCATTAACTAACATTAACGCCAATTTAGTTTTCACCAGCCTGATAATATTCACGTCAAACTGAGAAGTGGCAGCATTCCGTCAACTCTGAACCATGAGGCTGTGGGAGTCGTGTCCCAGCCGAGGACGCTGAGAAGACAAACCTCACTCGTCCTGATATCAAAGCTCAGTTTATGAATCAAAGCGAGCTTGTAGACGCAGGCGAGTGTTTAAGGTTAAAAAACGAGAACTAGCGGGCCACTCTGGGATCAAAGGGATTTTTCGAGTGCCGTACGAGGAGAATTTTTAAGTGCCAGTTGGAAATAGACCTTTTGAAGATAAAACGTCTTCTCCAATATTGTCAATAATTCCTTTTAAAGTCTTTACCGAGCTCTTGGTCGTGCAGACTCGGTGGTGGAGGGAGGATTGATCTCCAAAGGCCCATCAGCTGCACTGAAGACAGGCAGCAGAGGTGCTTTAAACACACAGATGAACTTCCTGTGCCTGTTTTGTGGTTCCAGGTTCAACTTCTTGGCTCAAACTCTGTATTTGGAAACACCAAAAATTAATCATTTTAATGAACTCGTTTGTCCAGAGAGGAAATAACATCTCCCCTCCACTGATTTTAGTTTGAAAGTAATTGTGCTTTATCTGCGTTGAGAAGATTGATGTGACATCTTCATTTCACTTGTTTCCTTATGTTCACACCTCATTTTTCATTAATGTGCACCTCAATGTTTTTTTTTTTACAACAAAGTAGGGGTTTGATGGAATTGTGTTATTTATGCGTATTAAAATTATTTAATGGGTTTTTCGACGAGGTACAAACTGATGTAAGACTTCACATACTATTGGTTATTAGATGAATATGTTTAGATTTTAGAATGAACCCCTGCCTCATTTATAATCTTCCCTGACATCATTTGTTATGCATATTGAATATATTCCAGATGTGCTCCGGGGTGCCCGAGGCTGAGGAGGCAGATGTGGGGTCTGTAGTTTGATCCCCGGCTTGTCCACAGTGTCTTTTTGGGCAAGACGCTGAGACCCGAATGTCCCCTGACAGCCGAACTAATACTGTATGAATGGTGCGTAATAGAAAAAGCTCTGAGTATGAATGTGAGGTGTTGGTGTTGTGACTGGTTGGTTGATGAGACTGGAAAAGCACAATCTAAACACAGTCAAGTCCATTCACTCGACTTCTGCACAGAGAAAAGAGGGTGGAGAAATTTCTGAGTGGAATTCAGTCACATAATCTTCACATCCCCTCTATTGTACACGCAATGAAAGATTCTTGAGATAAGTAAAAACCCTGAAGCCGACACAGTCCTCACCACGATTCTTCTCTTCTCTTTTGTGTCTCTCTTCTCGTAGGTGCCATCTGAGTAGGAGGTGGCAACAAAAGACCAAATGCCATGGATGTATTCAACTTCACCTACTGGAATGCCTCCGAAGGGTTAGGGTTAGACAATGACACAGAAGTCGTGGCCGCGAGCGAGAGCGCCTACAAGACCGTGGAGGTGGTGTTCATCGTGCTGGTGGCCGGCTCCCTCAGCCTGGTCACGGTCATTGGAAATATCCTGGTCATGCTTTCCATCAAAGTCAACCGGAACTTACAGACGGTCAACAACTACTTTTTGTTCAGCCTCGCCTGCGCTGACCTAATTATCGGACTGTGCTCCATGAACTTGTACACAGTCTACATAGTGATAGGCTACTGGCCCCTGGGCCCCGTGGTGTGCGATCTGTGGTTGGCCTTGGACTATGTTGTCAGCAACGCGTCTGTCATGAATCTCCTCATAATCAGCTTTGACAGATACTTCTGTGTCACCAAGCCCCTGAGCTACCCGGTCAAACGGACCACCAAGATGGCAGGGATGATGATCGCTGGAGCCTGGGTCCTGTCCTTCGTGCTCTGGGCGCCCGCCATTCTCTTCTGGCAGTTCATCGTCGGCGGGAGGACGGTCCCGGAGAGAGAGTGCTACATCCAGTTCTTCTCCAACGCCGCCGTCACGTTCGGCACCGCCTTTTACCTGCCGGTCATCATCATGATTCAGCTCTACTGGCAGATCTCCAGGGCGAGCAAGAGCCGCGTGAAGAAGGATACCCGCAAGCCGTCAGGAGCCACCACCGAACCCCTGTCACCTGGCCAGAGGAGGAACAACACGCCAAAACCCAACAACAACAACGTGCCAGGGGAGGTGGCGGTGCGTTCCCAGATCCAAAACTCTGACGCCGGGGCCCACGAGCATGATGGCAAACTGCAAAATGGTAAAGGACCCTCCTCAAATGCAGAGGGAGAACCAGAAGGAGATGAAGGGGCAAGAGAGAATTGTGCTCCTGGAGAGGAGAAGGAGAGCTCCAACGACTCCACATCGGGGAGCGCGGCCGCGTCCAATCAGAGGGACGAGGAGGTGGTGCCGTCCACTGCCAACTCCAGCCTCGAGACGAGCCAGCTGCCCCCACGTCAGCGAGCCAAGGCCGGGGCGTCCAAGCTGACCTGCATCAAGATCAAGACCAAATCCCCCAAGAGCGACTGCTACACGGCGTCCAACGCCACCGTTGAGATCGTGCCGGCCTCCGAGCGGCAGAACCACGTGGCGCGAAAGATCGTGAAGATGACGAAGCAGCCCCCCAAGAAGAAGAAGGCGCCGCCATCACGGGAGAAAAAAGTGACCCGCACCATCATGGCCATCCTGGTCGCCTTCGTAGCCACCTGGACTCCTTACAATGTGATGGTGCTCATCAACACCTTCTGCTCCAGCTGCATCCCCAACACAATGTGGACTATCGGCTACTGGCTGTGCTACATCAACAGCACCATCAACCCGGCCTGCTACGCTCTGTGCAACGCCACGTTCAAGAAGACATTCAAACACCTCCTCCTCTGCCAGTACAAGAATATTCGGTCCGCCAGATAAACACGGGACACATGGGAGGAAGGCGTTGTGCATGTATGCGTGAAGGTGTTTGTGTGTCCATGCCATCCATGTTTATGTGCGTCTGTGATAAGGGGTTTGTGCGCGTGATGATGAAGAGTATCTTTAAAATTTTACTTTCCTCCATTTTATCTTTAGTTCACCACTTTCTCTCTCAATAACCGGTTGTAGCACTCGACACAAGTTCAACTGACCCCAGTTGTGTTGAGACGTGTTGTGCAGAAGCAGCGTAAATAAGGACGGTTGTGGGGAAAAATAGAATCAGTAATATTAAGAGTTGTATACTCCACAACAACGAGGGTGTGTATAGCAGATGAAAGGGATTTAAAAACATTAAAAAAAAGCGGAGGAAGATCTAGGCCGTACAAAAACAAGGAAACTTCAAAACTGGGGAAATAGGGCTGACTGAATTTACAAACCTCAAAAGTTTGAACTTCAGTAAAGATACCTGTAGATACCTGTACATATCAGTGTATACTCTTATCTGTGTGTGTGTGCACATGTGGGTGTGTGCAGGCTCTGAGCATAGGCGTGCACACACACGTGCGCCCGTCTGCCTGCCTTCTTTCTGTGATCACCATCATCACCTTGACACTTCCAACCAGCAGCAGGGAGAATAGCAAGGAGGCAGCTCGCGTAGCTTTGCCCCCGACGTTGTCACATTAAGTCTCGGAAGGCGACAAAGTTCCCATCAACACGCAACAGATGTAGAAATGTATCAGAGCAGCACTTGTCAGCGTTGCAGAGCGGTGGGACCGGCTGCAGGAGATGAATTTGAATTTAAAGTTTGTGCCAAAATTCCACATAAAAAAAACGAAATCTGTAACTTCTCACGTTCTCCTGCAGAAAGATAAGTAGCAAGTCTTTTGACCAGGTTTTGAAAAATGTCTCAACCCAAAAAGCATCGAGGGGAAAGCAATTTGTTTGTGCTCACAGATTTTGAAAGTATGACATTTAGAAACGATTCAGCAGAGTAAACAGTGTCCTGGTTACATAACCTCACTGAGCACATGTGTTGGTGCAAACGTCCAATCAGGCTTTTTGAGCAGTGGACAGTCAGAAAGGCTTTTCTTATTTTGTGTGATTATAAATTAGAATTTAACATGCATGCAGGATATTGATCCACACTTTGCGGTACAGTATTTATTCATAGGGGAAAGATTAGGCTGCAAATACCATCGGATGACTCCTAGTTTGTGTCCCAATGGTTTAGTCCAACATTTTGGGACATACCATCATTCACTCTCTTCGTAAAAAGACTTAGATGAGAGGATCGATACCACACACGACCATAAACATGAAGCTTAGACCTGGAGGCTGTTAGCTTAGCTTAGCATAGAGACTGAGGGAAGTAAGAATGTTAAAGAATCGACCTGCCAGCACAGAAATCTCACAAATGATCACATCTCACTTGTTTAATGAGATAAAACCTTAAGTGTCAAAGTTAGAAGCTAAGAAGTGGTTGCTCACATGACCCACGTTTAACAGAACGAGAGTTATTCAGAGAAATCAAGAAAAATGGTTAAGAGAGGATTTGAAGGGGGATGAAAACAGTCGGACCTACATTACACAATATGGACTGTTCAGTGTCACTCTCTCCTCTGCACAGACTCACTCCAGCTCGTACGACCGCTGACAGGACGTCTGTTTGTGTCCGGGCGCCATTAAGACAACATGCTGTCCAGTTGTTCTTCCCTGAGAGGAGTCAAGCAGGGAAACAAAGGGTCGGAGCTCAGAGCTGTGAGAAGGCCTCGTTTTTTAATTTCTCTTTTTTTGGTGTGTGTCTGTGGCTTAGTGAGGGAAGTGGTTTGATCCGTGTGATTAGTGGATTGATTCCACAGTGTGTACTGATTAGGACTGAGTGTGAGTGTGTGTGAGTGATTGAGTGAGTGTGTGTGTGTGTGCACTCCAAGACTGGAGTTTACTTCTGATCCCAGGTTGGCACCTGGTGATTTGATTAAAGGGCTACTTCTGCGTCTTACCATGTGTTCGTGAACCATCTCCTTTCCATGTTTAAAAGATGCATGAGAGTTAATTCATTTAAACGTGATAAACAATCCATTCTCTTAGATTAAAAGTCGTAAACAGTTTCATTTAAAAAAACAAAATGTAAAAAAAAAGAAATGAGAAAATCAATTTACTGTGAGACATGTTCTGTGTGTTCACGCTCGTCATCCGTCATTTCACACTATTAGACGATTCCCCGTTACGTTAATGTACACTCATCAGCTGGAGTGATGAATATGCAGGAGCTGTGCGTTGTCGCAGCGCCTGATGGGGAGTGTGTGGGGGGGAGGGGGGCCTCGTGGAGCTCCTCAAGGCCTCCTCTTCCTCCTCCTCCTCCTCTTCCTCAACGAGAGATCTGGGACAGATCCTATAATGAAAACTCACCATGAGGCTGATCAGATTACGGGACGACGTGGAACACCTACATCTGAGATTAAACACGGCCCATTACACGCTCAGCCTGCCCCCCCCCCCCCCCCCCCCCTTGTCCCACTTTGTGCTCGGCTCCGTCCCGATCCTGTTACCGTCTCGTTCGAGTTCATAAAATGCAAATTCGACATATACATTCATTAGCTCCTTCTATAATGAATTCTGTGTCTTTGCCCTGCAGTTATTACACTGCAGCTGCTTTATACACTGTGCAGATCCTCTACGTGCAGAGTTGTGCAGGGTAGACATCCATGCATTGAAGTTACACATCTGTAACGCACACACACATGACATTTAAATTGATTCGCTTGCTACCGGCAGCTAAAAGCTAAATCTAGAAACTCTCACGTGTAGCTGTGCATCAGTCATGGAAGAGATGTTCAAGTCCTTCACTCAGATTAAAGTTGAAATATCACAAAGTAAAGGACACAACACCAGGAAACAACCAAACAACATCTTTAGGTCTTAATACAAACTCTTCTAAAATCAGAATAGAGTTGAAACCACTCGTGCACGTTCATGGACGATTCCATGTTTGGCGTCCGTCCAAAGTCGAGCGTCCGTCCCCCCCCCGTCCCCCCGTCCCCCCCGTCCCGGTGATAAGCGGCGCCGTGTCTGGTTGAGATCCGTCACACGTCTCGGTCCCGGGCGAAGAGCCTCCCAGAATATCTGATTAATCTCTTTGCTAAGCTGTCGTGTGAGCGATGCCAGCAGGAGCGTAAGTGGCTCTCGGCTCCAGCGGGGGCCGGGGGTCCCGGGGTCCCGGGGTCCGGCTCCGAGCGGCTGGCCCCCGGGGGGTTGATGGAAGGCGACGGCACTTTATCACCTCCAGGAGCGGGAAACAGGCGAGATGCATCACAAGTGCTCCCTGTGGTTATCTGCATGCCATTCACTCTGAGCAACAGGAGCAAAGTTCCCGTAAAGTGCTCGCCTCCCCCCCCCTTCCCCTCCCCCCTTCCCCCTCCACGCTTGTGTTGCCAAGTTGTCGAACAGACAAGAACAAAACGGTTGTATCAGGTGTTTCAAACCGGGGGGGGGGAATGGGTGATAGGAGAGAACGAGGGCTTATAATAGAACGAGAGAGACAACGCGGGGGGGGGGGTGCTGGCTGAGAGACCCCGAGGTGTCCTTATGAAGCGGATAATCTTGGCTCTGTAGTCATGCTGGGGGTTGGTTGTGTGTCGGTGACAAAACCCAAAGCGAGCGGTTCGGGCCTGCGTGTGTGGACCATGTTTGGAGAAGTCTCAGCCGATCGGGGGGGCAGGTCAGCCAAAGGCCCCGCCGCAGGAATCTGAGCGTCCCAGACGAGAACCTGCCGCCGGGTGTAAACACTCTCATTTCACACTGTGCACACCGGTCTCCACAGTTTTAATAACATCATAACACATTTTTTTTTTAACAAGCCAAATGAATTCCTGTGCACGTGCATGGGCGTCCGTCCCCGTGTCCCCGTGTCCCTCCGTCTCATAGAGCGACTCCATCCTCCATGATCACCATGTGCCGGCAGAGCTAGTTGGGCTCCTCTTCACACGGCTTATGTCAAAGGGCTACGCTCCTGTTTTCCTACAGAGCACAAATGACATATAAGGTTTATCAGAGACGTACTTCAGAATGAAAGGTTTCTTCTCCGGGCCTCGCTCTAGAGGGCGGGGGGGGGGGGGCGGCAGCCTGTCGACACCGTTAGAGGTTTGTCGGCGATGGGGAAGTATGAAGAAAAAAGAAATAATATAGATATATATATCGCCAGATTGTACAGAGCAATTTGCAGTGCCTTACCTGGAGTGATGTAAACAAATTGCTCTTCTATCCTCGTGTGTGTGTGTGTGTGTGTGTGTGTGTGTGTGTGTGTGTGTGTGTGTGTGTGTGTGTGTGTGTGTGTGTGTGTGTGTGTGTGTGTGTGTGTGTGTGTGTGTGTGTGTGTGTGTGTGTGTGTGTGTGTGTGTGTGTGTGTGTGTGTGTGTGTGTGTGTGTGTGTGTGTGTGTGTGTGTGTGTGTGTTTAAAGAGCGTGAGATTTTCAGCCTTCCCTCAATTATTATCACAATTATTTCCTTTTCTTTTAGTTTCTCAGCTCTGAGCTCCCATTACTGTAATTTCCCCCTCTTCAGAGCCCACTGGCTGATTGCAGAGGCGCTGGAAGTTTGGACTGAACAATCTAACAATCATCATCATCATCTCTGAGACTTATTTTGCAAATCATCCTCTCCCCGAATGAAAAACCAAACGGTGTACAGTCACAGCAGCCACAGGGTTTTAGAGCTCTCCTGCAGGCAAGGCAGGCAATTCTGGTGATTTGTTTCTTTTACCGTCATGTGTGTGTGTGTGTTTGTAGCGTGTTTGTGTGTGAGAGAAAGAGTGTTGCCAAATGGGAAATTGTGCTTTTTCGTGTCTGTCATTATACTGAGATCAGTGCCGTCATTTTGTGTGGTGTGTGTGGTGTGTGTGTGTGTGTGTTCTTACTCTTTTTCCAAATGGCATCCTCAGCATGAAGGCATCAGACTGGACAAACTACCATGGCACACATCAGGGAAAGAGGCACGTTGTGTTTTGATTGTCTGCTCCTCCGCCATCTTCACACACTTCTTTCTTTAGCAACAAGCTTCCAAAGACTCACTTTAGAAACCGACACAGCTTTGACGTGGTTCCTGGTTTTCATACAAATACATTATATTGTACATTTTCTATCACGTTTTATATAAAAAAAAAGTCTCCTTCTTTTTTTCTCATTGTAAAAAAAAAGTACAAAATGTATTATTGAAGATTAGAGTATTATCCGTGTACAGCCTGAGAGTTGATTTTATTTGTTTTTAGAAATGAATTATTTAAAGATGAATATGTAAATTGTGGGGTTTTGAAAGTGATGGTGATTATAACGGTAGGATATATAAATATATGCGTTTTTCTGGAGGGGTGATTTGCTCGGAAGTGGATTTGCTGCCTTTGTGAAACGAGCGACTGGATCCAGACGTTTCAGCTTCGGAGCGTTTCAGGCGACTTCCACGAGTGACTCGATCTGGGAGGAGGAGGATGGAACCTATGACCAGAGGCAGGGGCTGGACTTATTCGTTTTTTTATTTTTATTCCACCTGTAAATTTGACGAATGAAGCTTCCCGCCTGCTTCCAACTTCATAACGTTTGCAATTTTAACTTTTTATTTTCATTTTCTTTGACCTCGTCTGAACTCTAAAGGGTCACACGTGGATTTACAGAGAAATCGGCAAACAACAAAAAAAACTAAAATATGTAAAAACAAAAAAAATGGAAAAACCAGTAGCCTGCTGCAAGTGTTAAATGTAACATACACGTGTTCATCTTTCATTTACTTCTGTACGTAGGTGTTCATTGTGGATTCACTCACTGTGGCTTCTCTCGCAATAGGAAAAAAAAATAAATCGAAGTCTATTGTTTGCTTTGTATATAAGATAACACATTATATGTAATTCGGATTGCGGTACATTGGAAATGTACATACACGTGTTTAATAGCTACTATCTGAATGTTTAACCCCTCCCTATCCTCCCTCCCCCCACAAAGACTCCCCCGTTTTATTCTCCTCCCTCCCCCCCCCCCCCCCCCCTCCCCCCCCCCCCCCCCCCCCCCCTCCCCCCCCCCTATGATTCTTCCTGTACAGTAAAAAAAACAACGGTATTGATTTTCCCCCTTTTTAAAATGCATTCTTGATAATTCTGTTCCCGGACAATGAGCCTGAGTGTGTACGACCACCGAACACCTGCGACCCGCCGAAGAGGAACTGAATTCTGTGGTGACGTTGTGCCATATTCTCTCAGAATGAAATTCAAATAAAAATATATATGAAATGTGTTTAAAAATCCTTGGTGGTGTTTTTTTGAATAGAGACACACACACACACAAACACTCAAACACACACATGCGCTGGATCTCCTCTACATTTGTTTTTGTTTTATTCGTT